>NW_017020124.1:0-209 GCF_001483705.2 Eufriesea mexicana | reverse complement strand
CGGTTAAGGCGGGGCCTGCTAGGGTAGCCTTACCGACGAGTCCACTAGCAGCAGGCCCGGGACAAAACGCATCCCTCCCTTTTCCTACCGTCCCTTCTAGCCAGGCCGCCATGGAGGGTACCTGCGACCAGCTCGACATCAACGTACGTGGGGCAGGACCCCCATACTAGCATTTCGAAAATTTTGTAGGTGCCTATACAATGTTTGTT
>NW_017020123.1:0-209 GCF_001483705.2 Eufriesea mexicana | reverse complement strand
TCGTGGTGAGCCGACAGCCTTGCATAAATAAGTAGGAAAGATTCTATTGGCACGCTATAGCCACAGCAGTGCTTTAGAATCTGGTTGCAAAATTCAATTTTATTGACATTTTCGACTAATGTCGTGGTCAGATAAATTTCTTCGATAAATAAGGAGGAAAGATACTTTTGGCGTGCTATAGCCATTGCAGTGCTATAGAATCTGCCTGG
>NW_017020122.1:0-209 GCF_001483705.2 Eufriesea mexicana | reverse complement strand
ACATACATCCATAGATATATCCATACATACATCCGTACATATATCCATACATCCTTACATACATCCAACAGTCCTTCCATCAATCAGTACAGCCATACATACATCAATACATACATCCTTCCATCCATACATCCATACATATATAAATCCATACATCCACGCATCCGTACATCCATACATTCGTACATCAATACATCCATACATCCATA
>NW_017020121.1:0-209 GCF_001483705.2 Eufriesea mexicana | reverse complement strand
CATCGAATTGCAGTATGTATCCGAAAAGCCATAGCTACACAAACCTAGCCCGAAAGATCAGAAAAAAGCCAAACGTAGCCTATCACAAACCAACGTGCCGAGAACGCTGTTGATACCCACCCAAGATCCATACAGGTCATACTAATGGATAGTAGGGCGCAGATATCAACCGAACTGCTGTGTACAGGACAAAAGTTAAAGCTACCGTA
>NW_017020120.1:0-209 GCF_001483705.2 Eufriesea mexicana | reverse complement strand
AACCTAACGGAACGTAACCTAGCTGAGCCTAGCGTGCAGAGACTACTACTGCTGGCCTCCACAAAGACAAGCAGAAAGTACTAGAGCACAGTAGATACCAGAAATTCACCGCAATATAATAAATAGCACAAAAGCCGTGGATATCATTGCATAACCTGGCATAACCTAACCCAATTGAGTTAAGCGTAGCATAACTCAATATAACGTGC
>NW_017020119.1:0-209 GCF_001483705.2 Eufriesea mexicana | reverse complement strand
TTTCGGCTAATGTGGTGGTGAGATAACTTTCTCGCATATATAAGTAGGATAGATACTAATGGCCTGCTATAGGCATAGCAGTGCAATAGAATCTTCCTGGAAAATTCAATTTTATCGACATTTTCGTCTATTATCGTGGTGAGCTCCCTTTCTTGCATAAATAAGCAGGGTATATTCTATTGGCGTGCTGAAGACATTGCAATGATATA
>NW_017020118.1:0-209 GCF_001483705.2 Eufriesea mexicana | reverse complement strand
GTACTTGCCATTGGATTGAAGGCGTTAGGCGATCTATACGACAAGCTATAACAGATTATAGATGTTGAATAGACCTATTCTCTGGCATGTAGATGGCCGTACCTGCCATTGGAATGAATGAGATAGGCAATCTATTCGCCAAGCTATAACGGATTACAGATTTTGAATAGACCAATTCTCTGGCAAGTAGATGACTGTACTTGCCATTG
>NW_017020117.1:0-209 GCF_001483705.2 Eufriesea mexicana | reverse complement strand
AACTACATCTAACGAGCCGCGACAAATATTGCTGGCGTCCCCAGGGAAAAGTTGTACATGCTACAGCACAGTAGAGCGCAGAAACCCATCGAATAGCAGTATACAGCAAAAAAGTTGAAGCTATACTGAGCATACTTAACATAAAACAACATAACCGAACGAAGTACGTCTCATCGTAACGTGCCGCGACAACGATTGCTGACATACCC
>NW_017020116.1:0-209 GCF_001483705.2 Eufriesea mexicana | reverse complement strand
TTAATCCAAACTTAATGCAAATCACACATAAATTAAGAAAAGTTACAAAACTATTAGTTACCTGACCTAATTTAACATTAAGCTAATAAATATTCGATTCAAATCTTTTATAAATCAAAAAGAGGCACCTAACCTAAGCCTAATCCGAACCTAACCTAAATTTAATTCAAACTTAATGCAAATCACGCATAAATTAAGAAAAGTTACAA
>NW_017020115.1:0-209 GCF_001483705.2 Eufriesea mexicana | reverse complement strand
TGGATTGAAGGCGCCAGGCGATCTAATCACCAAGCTATGACAGCTTGTAGACTTTGAATACACATATTCTCCGGCAAGTAGATGGCTGTGCTTACCATTGGATTGAAAGCGTTAGGCGATCTATTCACCAAGCTATAAAAGGTTAGAGATTTTGAATAGACCTATTTTCTGGCAAGTAGAAGTCTGTACTTGCCATTGGATTCAATGCG
>NW_017020114.1:0-209 GCF_001483705.2 Eufriesea mexicana | reverse complement strand
CCCAGAGCCAAGCAGAAAGTATTAGAGCACTGTAGATGGCAGAAATCCACCGAAAAGCAGTGTTTGGCACAAAAGTCTAGGCTACTGTTTCCTAACATAGCTAAACGTGTCATAAGCAAACGCAGCATAACGCAACGTAACACGCCAAGACCACTATTGCTGGCCTCTCAAGAGCCAAGCAGAGCATATTCGTGCACATTAGATCGCAG
>NW_017020113.1:0-209 GCF_001483705.2 Eufriesea mexicana | reverse complement strand
ATTCCAGAACTACCGTGGAATTAAAGCCATCACAGAGGAGATTATTCCACCGTCTACGCGGCTATATTGGTGGATACGCAATTATCCTGCATGTAGCTGTAAGCATGTTTACCTATAACTGATGTATACATAGGTTATTCCGGAAATACTGTGGAACGTAAATCGTTGGTGAACGGAATTATCCTAAAGATGCAGTAATGTAATGATGG
>NW_017020112.1:0-209 GCF_001483705.2 Eufriesea mexicana | reverse complement strand
CAAGCGTAACATATCCCATCATATCGCGCCGAGACCACCACTTCAAGAATTCCCAGATCAAAGGAGGGATTATTTGGTAGCACTAGAGCGCAGAAATCCACCGAATGGCAGTGTATAGCACAATAGTCAAAGACATCCTAACCATTCTAAACCAAACCTAACCAAACAAGACGTAACCTAACTCACCCAAACGCGCTGCGACCACCATC
>NW_017020111.1:0-209 GCF_001483705.2 Eufriesea mexicana | reverse complement strand
TATTTTCAAATGTTTGTCGTGGACCTGCAGATCGCGTGTTTGCGTCCGTTGAAATTAAATCTGAAGCGGGTTGTTAAATATTTCGTCGATTTCTGTCCTGATATTTCAATCCCTTTCTTAAGCTCTGCGTGTCTAATGGCGGAGCATGAAATTTCCTCATTTGCTATCTTTAACCGCGGACGCGTGGAATTTCAGGGTCATTTTAGTGG
>NW_017020110.1:0-209 GCF_001483705.2 Eufriesea mexicana | reverse complement strand
CGAATAGATCGCCTATCGCCTCCAATCCAGTGGCAAGTACAGCCATCTTCCTGCCCCAGACTATGTCTATTCGAAATCTATAATCTGTTACAGCTTGGTGAATAGAACGCCTAACGCCTTCAATGCAATGGCAAGTGCAGCCTACTATTTGCCATAGAATAGGTCTATTCAAAGTATATATTCTGTTCTAGCTTGGTGAATAGGTCGCC
>NW_017020109.1:0-209 GCF_001483705.2 Eufriesea mexicana | reverse complement strand
TCAAAATCTATAATCTGTTATAGCTTAGTGAATACGTCGCCCAACGTCTTCAATCCAATGGCATGTACAGACTTCTACTTGCAAGAAGATACGTCTATTCAAAGTCTTTAACCTGATATAGCTTGGAGAATAGGTCGCATAACGTTTTCAACCAATGGTGAGTACAGCCATCTACTTGCCACAGAATTGGTCTATTCAAAATCAATAAT
>NW_017020108.1:0-209 GCF_001483705.2 Eufriesea mexicana | reverse complement strand
GGCATTGCAATGCTATAGAATCTTGCTGGAAAATTCAGTTTTACTGTCATTTTCTACTAATATTGTGGTGAGCTATCTTCGTTTCCTTAGTAAGGAGGAAAGATCCTTCTGGAAAGCTATAGCCAATGCAATGCATTAGAATCTGCCTGGAAAATTCAATTTTATTGACATTTCTGACTAATATCGTGGAGAGCTAACTTTCTTACATA
>NW_017020107.1:0-209 GCF_001483705.2 Eufriesea mexicana | reverse complement strand
TCTAAGGTACCCTTACCTAACCTGTCCTAACCTTACCCAGCCGAACGTAGCCTAGCTAAACGTTACGTGCCGAGAATACTATTCCTGGACTCCCCAGAGCCAAGCAGAGTATACTAGAGCACAGTAGTTCGTAGAAATCCGCCGAATAGCAGTCTATAGCACAAAAGTCAACTCTACCACATTCTCACCTGTCCAAACGTAATATAAAC
>NW_017020106.1:0-209 GCF_001483705.2 Eufriesea mexicana | reverse complement strand
GATTGGGTTATGCATGGTTTGTTCAGGATGGCTCTGACTGTTGTGCTATGCTCTGCTATTGGGCGGATTTCTGCTCTCTACTGTGAACTAATATTCTCCTCTTTGCTCTGGGGACGTCAGCAATAGATGTCTAGGCACAATTGGATGAATTATGTTACGTTCGGTTTTGTTACGTTCGGTTAGGTAAGGTTGGGATATCTTCGACTGTT
>NW_017020105.1:0-209 GCF_001483705.2 Eufriesea mexicana | reverse complement strand
ACTGCGTTTCTATCGATTTCTTCGCTCTACTCTCCTCCAGTGTGTTCTGATTGGACGTGCGGGACAGCAATTGTAGTCAAGGCACGTTGTGATGAGTTGGGCTACGCTTGGTTGCGTTGTGTTATATCAGGTTAGGTTAGGATAATTTCGGCTTTCGCGCTGTACACTGCAATGGCATGGATTTCAGCGTTCTACTGTGCTCTACTGCA
>NW_017020104.1:0-209 GCF_001483705.2 Eufriesea mexicana | reverse complement strand
CACAGATGAAATTTCGTGATTTTATTCTTGGTAAAAAGAAAATGAAACTGCGATGGTTATATGCTTAGATACTTTTTATTCATTTTGAAAGTTTTACATATACACGTTAATTGTTAACGACAAAATAAACAATGACATATAGACACTAGAATCTGAGTAGATTCACCGTTAAGAGGAAAAGATGTTTCGTAATACACATCACGTAATAA
>NW_017020103.1:0-209 GCF_001483705.2 Eufriesea mexicana | reverse complement strand
AACTCAACATAACGTGCCGCGACCACTGCTCCTGGCATACCCAGAGCCAAGCAGAATCTACTTCAGCAGAGTAGATCGAAAAACTCCGCCGTTCAACCGTGTACATCGCGAACGGCAGAGCTATCAAGCCAGACTCAACCCAACCTAACATAACCAAACGTAACCTAACTAAACCTAACCTGCCGAGACCAATATTGCTGGCCTCCAAA
>NW_017020102.1:0-209 GCF_001483705.2 Eufriesea mexicana | reverse complement strand
GCAATGCAATGGCTACAGCACGCCGATAGGATATTTCTTCCTTATTTTTGCAAGAAAGTTAGCCCTCCACGATATTAGTCGAAAACGTCGATCATATTGAATTTTCCAGGCAGATTCTATAGGACTGAAATGACTATAGTACGCCCGTAGTATCTTTCCTCCTTACATATGCAAGAAGGGTAGGTCGCCACGATAGTAGTCGATAATGT
>NW_017020101.1:0-209 GCF_001483705.2 Eufriesea mexicana | reverse complement strand
TGGATGTATGAATGTATGGATAGATGGATGTATGGATGGATAGATGTAGGGTTCAATGGATGTATGGATGGGTGCTAGTATGGATGGATGGATGTATGGTTCGAAGGTCCTGTGGATGGTTGTATGTGTGGATGGCAGGATATTACGATGGATGGATGTATTGATGGGCATGTGTATGAATGCATGAATGTATGGTTGTATGAAAGTAT
>NW_017020100.1:0-208 GCF_001483705.2 Eufriesea mexicana | reverse complement strand
TTTCCTCCTTATTTATGCAAGGATGTTAGCTCACCACGATATTAGACGAAAATGTCAATAAAAGCGAATTTTCAAACCAGATACTATAGAATTGCAATGGCTAAAGCACGCCAATAGAATCCTTCTTCCTTATTTATGCAGGTACATCAGCTCACCACGATATTAGTCGAAAATGTCAATAAAACTGAATTTTCCATCCAGATACTAT
>NW_017020099.1:0-209 GCF_001483705.2 Eufriesea mexicana | reverse complement strand
CAGTGTAGAGTACAAAAGTCACAGCATCCTATCCTAACGTATCCAAACGTAAGGCAATCAAACGTATCCTGTCTTAGCCGTACGAGCCGAGACCACTATTGTTGGATTCCACAGAGCCGTGAAGTATATACTAGAGCAGAGCAGATCGCAGAAAGCCTCCAAAGAGCAGTTAATAGCACAAGCGTCAAAAATATTGTAACAGCACCTGG
>NW_017020098.1:0-209 GCF_001483705.2 Eufriesea mexicana | reverse complement strand
GCAATGCCAATAGCATGCCATTAGAATCTTTCCTCCCTATTTATGCAACAAAATTTGCTCACCTCGATATCATTCGAAAATGTCAATAAAATTGATTTTTCCAGTCAATTTCTATAGAATTGCAATGCCTTTAGCATGCCAATAGCATCTTTCCTCCTTGTTTTAGCAACAAAATTAGCTCACCACGGTAATTGTCGAAAATGTCAATA
>NW_017020097.1:0-209 GCF_001483705.2 Eufriesea mexicana | reverse complement strand
GTAAACTGCCCCGACCCAGCCGAACGTAACTTGAGTCACCATAACAAGCCGAGGCCACTATTTATGGCCTCCCCAGAGTCGAGCGAAACTCGTTAGTGGACAGTTGATCGCAGAACTAGTATCACCGCTGTGTACATCAGGAATGACAAAGATACCCGAGCCAAACCCAAGCCAACAGGACATAAATACATAGACTGAACACAGCCTAA
>NW_017020096.1:0-209 GCF_001483705.2 Eufriesea mexicana | reverse complement strand
CTGTATTTACACTACTTTGACACCAAGAAATAAAAGCTAGCGAGGGTTGTCAAGTGGACAGTGTAATAGAAACTGGAAAAATCCTCGATTGGACAATTTTATGCTAATACGGATCATAGCAAAGCCCACCAATCTTCAGAGGGTTAGTACTGCAAGCTCTTCTCACAGTCAAACTAACCTAGCACCATGTAATAGAAGCTGATGAGGAC
>NW_017020095.1:0-209 GCF_001483705.2 Eufriesea mexicana | reverse complement strand
ATATAGCACTGCAATGGCAATAGCACGCCAATAGTATTCTTCCACCTTATATATGCAAGGCGGGCAGCTCACCACGATATTGTCCGAAAATGCCAAAAAAATTGAATTTTCCAGCCAGATTATACAGCACTGCAATGGCAATAGCTCGCCAATAGTATTCTTCCTTCTTGTTAATGCAAGAAAGATAGCTCACCACAGTATTAGTCGAA
>NW_017020094.1:0-209 GCF_001483705.2 Eufriesea mexicana | reverse complement strand
TGCAATGGCTACAGCACGCCACTAGTATCTTTCCTCCTTATTTATGCACGAAAGGTAGCCCACAACCATATTAGCAGAAAACGTCAATAATATTCATTTTTCCAGCCAGATTCCATAGCATTGCAATAGCTACAGCACTCCAGTAGAATCTTTCCTCGTAATATATGCAAGAAAGCTAGGTCACCACGATATTAGTCGAAAATGTCAAT
>NW_017020093.1:0-209 GCF_001483705.2 Eufriesea mexicana | reverse complement strand
ATAAAATCGAATTTTACAGACAGATTCTATAGAATTGCAGTGGCTATAGCTCGCCAATAGAATGCTTCCTCCTTATTTCTGCAAGAAAGTTAGCTCACCACAATATTAGTCGAAAATGTCATTAACGTTCCAATTTCGAGGCAGACTCAACAGCATTTTAATGGCTATAGCACGGCAATAGTATCTTTCCTCCTTATTTATACAAGAAA
>NW_017020092.1:0-209 GCF_001483705.2 Eufriesea mexicana | reverse complement strand
GCCGTACACTACTATTCGGACGATTTCTGCGCTCGAATTGGCTCCTGCATATTCTGCTTGGCCTTGGGGAGGTCAGCAACTGTGGTCCCGGCACGTTACGCTGTGTCAGGTTACGTTTGGTTGGATTACGTTAGCTAGGGTTGGGTATGGATATCCACCTCTTTTGTGCTATACACCGCGATTCTATGGATTTCTGCGCTCTACTGTCC
>NW_017020091.1:0-209 GCF_001483705.2 Eufriesea mexicana | reverse complement strand
TAGCACGCCAATAGAATTTTTCCTCCTTGTTTACGCTAGAATGTTAGGTCACCGCGATATTTGTCGAAAATATCAATAATATTGAACTTTCCAGCAACTTTCTATAGCATTGCAATGGTCATTGCTTGCCAATATAATCTTTCCTACATGTTTATGCAATAAAGTTAGCTCACCACATTAGTCGAATGTGTCAATAAAATTGCTCTTTC
>NW_017020090.1:0-209 GCF_001483705.2 Eufriesea mexicana | reverse complement strand
GTGCTTTAACCATTGCAATGGTATATAATCTGGTTGGAAAATTCAATTTTATTGTCATTTTCGACTAATATCGTGGGGAGCTAACATTCATGCTTTAATAAGGAGGAAATATTCTATTGACGTGCTATAGCAATTGTAATGCTAGGGAACCTGTCCGGAACATTCATTTTTATTGCCTTTTTCGCATAATATTTTGGTGAGCTAAGCTC
>NW_017020089.1:0-209 GCF_001483705.2 Eufriesea mexicana | reverse complement strand
TGGGCACAGTAGGTCACAGAAATCCACCGTGTAACGGTATATGGCACGAAAGCCAATGTAATCTATGTCAAACTTTACCTAACCTAACCTAACCGAACCTAACATAACTCAACGTAGCGTGCCACGACCACTATTGCTCGCCTCGGCAGAGTCGGGCGGAGCATAGTAGAGCAGTTTAGAGCGCGTAAAATCTCCTAACAGCAGTGTAA
>NW_017020088.1:0-209 GCF_001483705.2 Eufriesea mexicana | reverse complement strand
CCCAGCTCAACTCAGGGAGGCGAGCAATAATGGTCGTGGCACGTTACGTTGTGTTATGTTACGCTTCGCTGGGTTAGGTTATGGTAAGTTTGGATAGTTTAGCCTCGAATTTAGAGCTATGCATAGTTATTCGCTGGATTTCTGTAATCTACTGCGCTCTACTGCATTCTGCATGGCTCTGGGGATGCCAGGAGCAGTAGTCACGTGAC
>NW_017020087.1:0-209 GCF_001483705.2 Eufriesea mexicana | reverse complement strand
TTGGCGCGCTATAGCCGTTGCAATGCGGTAGAATGTGGCCGGAATATTCAATCTTACTGACATATTCGACCAATATCGTGGAGACCTATCTTTCTTGAATATGTAAGGAGGAAAGATACTACTGGCGTGCTACAGCCATTGCAATGCTATAAACTCAGCCTCGAAAATTCAATTTTATTAACATTTGCGACTAATATCGTTGTGAGCTA
>NW_017020086.1:0-209 GCF_001483705.2 Eufriesea mexicana | reverse complement strand
GATGGATAGATATATGGATAGATGGATGTATGGATGGGTGGTTTTATGGATGGATGGATGTATAGAAGGATGGGTGTATGGATGGATGGATGTATGCATTGATGGACGTATGGATCGATGTACGTATGGACGGATTGGTGTATGGCTGGTCGGATGTACGTATGAATGGATGTACGGAAGAATGAATGTATGGATGGATTATGGTATGG
>NW_017020085.1:0-209 GCF_001483705.2 Eufriesea mexicana | reverse complement strand
AACCTAACATGACGGAACGAAACCTAACTCAACGTAACGAGCCGTGGCCAAAATTTCTGGCATGCCCAGAGCAAAGCAGGGAATATTACGTTGCAGTATGCCGCAGAAATTCTCTGATTAGCAGTGTACAGCGCAAAAGTCAAACTTACCGTCCCCAACCAAACCAAACGTAACATAAGCACACGTAACGTGACCCAACATGACATGCT
>NW_017020084.1:0-209 GCF_001483705.2 Eufriesea mexicana | reverse complement strand
CAAACCCAACTTAAACGGTCGTAACCTGACCAAACATAACGTGCCGAGGCCACTATTCGTGGCATTCCCAGAGCCTAGCTGAAAATATAGGAGAACCCAAGGTCGCAGAAATCCACCTAATAGCAGACTATAGCACTAAAGTCAAGGCTATACTCTCCTATCCTAACGAACCGTAACATAACCAAGCGTAACATAGCTCAACCTAACGT
>NW_017020083.1:0-209 GCF_001483705.2 Eufriesea mexicana | reverse complement strand
GAATAAAGATGAAAGCATCCAAACATGCAGAAGGCATGGATAGGAAAATCCCGATGCCGAATTCTTTGTCCCTAAAGACCTGGCTGTTGGAGGACCGTAACGGTGTCTTCCTTGTTCCACGACGGAACATTATCTGTCCTCTAATCGGTCCTGACTTACTTCATACTTCTTTCACCCTATACACACGTTTCCCGATGTTTCCGATGTAA
>NW_017020082.1:0-209 GCF_001483705.2 Eufriesea mexicana | reverse complement strand
GGGAGGCCAGCATTATTTGTCTCGTAACGTAAGATTAAGTTAGGTTACATTTGTTTACGTTACGTTTGGTAGGGTTGGCATAGGACAGCTTTGACTTCTGTGCTATACACTGCTATTCGGTGGATTTCTGCTCTCTACTGAGTTCTAGTTCGTTCAGTCTGCGTATGGAACGGCAAGCAATAGTGGCCATGGCCCGTTATGTTGCGTTA
>NW_017020081.1:0-209 GCF_001483705.2 Eufriesea mexicana | reverse complement strand
CGACTAATTTCGTGGTGAGCAAACGTTCTTGCATAAATATGGAAGAAATATCCTATTGGCGTGCTATAGCCTTTGCAATGCTGTAGAATCTGGCTAGAAAATTGAATTTTATTGACATTTTCGGCTATTATTGGGGTGACCTAACATTCTTGGATATATAAGGAGGATAGATTCTACTGGCTCGCTATAGTCATTGCGATGCTATAGAA
>NW_017020080.1:0-209 GCF_001483705.2 Eufriesea mexicana | reverse complement strand
TATTGACATTTGCATCTAATATTCTGGTGAGCTACCTCTCTTGCATAAATAAGGAGGAAGGATACTTCTGGAGTCGTATAGCCGTTGCAATGCAGTAGAATCTGCCTGGAAAATTCAGTTTTATTGATATTTTCGACTAATATCGTGGTGAGTTAACATTCTCGCATAAGTTTGGAGGAAGGATTATATTGGCATCGTATAGGCATTGC
>NW_017020079.1:0-209 GCF_001483705.2 Eufriesea mexicana | reverse complement strand
CTTCGACATTTATGCTACACACTACCATTCGGTGGGTTTCTGCGCTCTACTAAGATTTAGTCCCATCTGCTTTGGTTTGTTGAGGCCAGAAATGGTGGCGGCGGCGCGCTAGGTAGGGTTAGGTTCATTTAGTCGTGTTTCGTTTCGTTTGGTTGGGATAGCATAACCTCAACTTTTGTGCTATACACTGATATTCGGAGGATTCCTCC
>NW_017020078.1:0-209 GCF_001483705.2 Eufriesea mexicana | reverse complement strand
GTTTTTTAAAAGAGCTTTGACTTTTGTGCTATGCTCTGCTATCCGGAAGACTGCAGCGTTCTCCATTGCTCTGCTGTGCTCTGCTTAGCTCACGTGATGCCTGCAATAGCAGTTGCCGCACGTCAGTCTTTGTTACGTTACGTCTTCCCACGTTACGCTTGACTATGTTAGGACAGTATATCTTTGACTTTTGCGCTATAGACTGCCAT
>NW_017020077.1:0-209 GCF_001483705.2 Eufriesea mexicana | reverse complement strand
TCCTTCTAATAGCAGACTACAGCACTAAAGTCTTAGCTATGCTCTCCTAACATAAGGCCACCTGGCGTAACCAATCGTATACTGGCTTACACTAACGTGCCGCGTCCACTATTACTGGCCTCCACAGAGCCAAGCAGGACATTCTTGGGCGCAGTAGAGCGCGTAAGTCCACCGGATGGCAGCGTAAAACAAAAAAATTTAAGCTATCC
>NW_017020076.1:0-209 GCF_001483705.2 Eufriesea mexicana | reverse complement strand
CTGTGAAGCAGCGTTGGTGCGTGTGTCCGCAGTAGTTCCCAGGCGATGATCGCCACGGAGCCGTCCTGATCCCCGAACCACCCGTCTTGTTCGAGGATACGGAACGGCTCTGCGGTATCAGCCAGCCCGACACCCAGCTCAACGAACGTCTGCAGGAGCAGGTCCTGCGACGCCCGCGTGTGGTTCAGGTTGGCCTGGAGCACCATGGA
>NW_017020075.1:0-209 GCF_001483705.2 Eufriesea mexicana | reverse complement strand
AAGTATGCATACAGAAACACATACATACGTTCATACATCCACCCATCCATACATACATCCATGAGTACATCCGTCCATCCATACACACATCCCCACTTTCATCCATACATACAACCATACATGCTTCCATACATACATCCATTCACACATCCATACATACATCCATACATACATCCATACAAACATCCACATATACATCCATACGTACA
>NW_017020074.1:0-209 GCF_001483705.2 Eufriesea mexicana | reverse complement strand
GGTGGATCTGTGCGCTCTACGTTGCTCTACTATAATCTGCTCGTTTCTGGGGAGGCCAGCAATTGCGGCCTCGGCGCGTTAGGTTGATTTAGGTTACTTCTGGTTATGTTACGTTCGATCAGTGTAGGAAGGGGTATCATATTGATTTCTGTGCTTTATACAGCAATTCGGGGAGGGGGGGCTTCTGCGGCATACATGGCTCTAATATG
>NW_017020073.1:0-209 GCF_001483705.2 Eufriesea mexicana | reverse complement strand
CAGTAGAGCGCAGAAATCCGCCGTACAGCAGTGTACAGCACGAAAGTCAGAGCTAGCCTAACCTAACCTAACCGAACGTAGACTGTCTCAACATATGGAGCCGAGGCTACTATTGCTGGCCTTCCCAGAGCCTAGCAGAGTATACTACAGCACTGTAGAACGCAGAAATCTGCCGAATGGCAGGGTATGGCATAAAAGTTAAAGCCATC
>NW_017020072.1:0-209 GCF_001483705.2 Eufriesea mexicana | reverse complement strand
ATGCCATTGAATCTGGTTGGAAAGTGCAATTTTGTTGATATTTTCGGCTAGTATCGTGGTGAGCTAACTTTCGTGCATAAATAAGGAGTATGGATTCTATTGGCGTGGGTATAGCCATTGCAATGGTATAGAATCTGACTGGAAGTTTCAGTCTTATTGGGCCTTTCGACTAATATCGTGGTGAGCTAGCATTCTTGCAAAAACAAGGG
>NW_017020071.1:0-209 GCF_001483705.2 Eufriesea mexicana | reverse complement strand
CTATTTCTGTCCTTCCCAGAGCCAAGCTGAAAAATTAGAGCACTGTACTACTCAGAAGTACTCCTAATAGCAGACTATAGCATTAAAGTCTAAGCTACACTCTCCGAACCTAACCAATAGTAACATAAACAAACGTAACAAACCTAAACCTACCGCGTCGCCACCACTGCTGCTGGCCTGCCCAGAGTGAAGCATAGCACAATAGCTGA
>NW_017020070.1:0-209 GCF_001483705.2 Eufriesea mexicana | reverse complement strand
TTTTAAATAGATACGTTAGAATATAATATAATATTCGATAAGAACTCGCGACGAATTAATCTCATTTTAAATTAAATTACGAGATTTTTTTGAAACAATGAAATTTCATTTTATTCGACAAATACGTGGATCCTTTTGCAGCTCGGTCAATGAATAAATCGGAATTTTTCATTTTTCGTTACAACTATAAATGTGTTTAGCAATATAAA
>NW_017020069.1:0-209 GCF_001483705.2 Eufriesea mexicana | reverse complement strand
CTAGACCTAATCTCTGGCAAGTAGATGGCTGTAGTTGCCATTGGTTGAAGGCGATATGCGACCGATTCACCAAGCTATAACAGATTATATGTTTTGAGTAGACCTATTCTCTGGCAAGAGGATGGCTGTACTTGCCATTGGATTGGCGGCGTTAAGCGATCTACTCACCAAGCTATAGCGGGTTATAGATTTTGAATAGACCTATTCTC
>NW_017020068.1:0-209 GCF_001483705.2 Eufriesea mexicana | reverse complement strand
ATTATGAGCCTTAATTTGAGGACGCGGATGCAACCGGTACTCCCGTATGAGCAAAAATAAGATAGCAACTTCGCGAGCTTGCCACGCCTCACAGGAGAGAGGGATTAGCGCGAGCTTTTGAGGCATGGTAGCTTAGAGTGTCCCCTACACGTATGAGTAGTTATTTTGAGCTTTGAGAATAAGTCCGAAAATCCAAATTTTTCGACACG
>NW_017020067.1:0-209 GCF_001483705.2 Eufriesea mexicana | reverse complement strand
CGTAACATAATTCACGCTCTCGTGCTGAGGACACCACTGCAGGTGCCCTAGGACCAAGCAGAATATACTAGAGCACAGTGGAACGCAGATATCCATCGCGTTGCATTATATAGCACAAAAGTCAAAAACACCCTGACACAAAATGCCATAAATTAACCTAACCGAACGTACACTAACACAACATAACCTGCCACGACAACTATTGCAGG
>NW_017020066.1:0-209 GCF_001483705.2 Eufriesea mexicana | reverse complement strand
TGAATTGCAATGGCCATAGCTGGCCAATAGAATATTTCCTCCTTATTTATGCAAGACAGTCACATCACCACGATATTAGTAGAAAATGTCAATAAATCTGAATTTTCGTGGCAGATTCTATATCATTGTAATGGGTATAGCGTGCTAATGGAATCTTTCCCCCTTATTTACGAAAGGATGTGGGCTCACCGCGATATTAGTCGAAAATG
>NW_017020065.1:0-209 GCF_001483705.2 Eufriesea mexicana | reverse complement strand
TTGCATAAGTAAGGAGGAAAGATGCATTTTGAGTGCTATAGCCATTGCAATGGTATAGAATGTAGCTGGAAAATTCAATTTTGTTGACATCTTCGACTAATATCGTGGTGACCTAACTTCCTTGCGTAAGTTAGTAGTAAAGATGTTTTTTGAGTGCTACAGCCATTGCAATGGTATAGAATGTGGCTGGAAAATTCAATTTTGTTGAC
>NW_017020064.1:0-208 GCF_001483705.2 Eufriesea mexicana | reverse complement strand
CTCCATATATATGCACGAAAGTTAGCTCACAACGAGGTTAGTCGAAAATGTCAATAGATTTGAGTTTTCCAGAAAATTCTATATCAATGCAATGGCTATAGCACGCCAATAGTATCTTTCCTCATTATTTATGCAAGAATGTTTTCTCACCACAATATTAGTCGGAAATGTCAATAAAATTGAACTTTCCAGCCAGATTCTATAGCAT
>NW_017020063.1:0-209 GCF_001483705.2 Eufriesea mexicana | reverse complement strand
AATCAACTTAACCTAACCAAACGAAGCCTTGCTCAACATAATGTACCACGACGACTATTGCTGAATCCCCAGAGCCAAGCAGAACGAATTATAGCACAGAAGAGCGTAGAAAGTCCCGAAAATCTTTGTATTTCGCGAAGGTCAATGCTTTCCACACCTAACCCAAACAAGCATAGCCAAGACAAAGTTAGCCTAACTCAACCTAACTT
>NW_017020062.1:0-208 GCF_001483705.2 Eufriesea mexicana | reverse complement strand
TGACATTTTCGACTAATTTCGTGGTGAGCTAACTTCCTTGCATAGGTAAGGAGGAAATATACTCTTGGCGTGCCAATAGGCTTTGCAATGCTATAGAATCTTGCTGGAAAGTTCAATATTGTTGACAGTTACGACTATTATCGTTGTGAGCTATTTTTCTTGCATAAATGAGCAGGATAGATTCTATTGGCGTGCTGTAGACCTTGCT
>NW_017020061.1:0-209 GCF_001483705.2 Eufriesea mexicana | reverse complement strand
GCACGTTAGCTAGTGTCAGGCTTCGTTTGGGTAAGTTACGTTGGTTTGGGTTAGGTTTGGATATGCTTGACTTTTCTGCTATACACCGCGATTCTAGGGACTTCTGCACTCTACTCTCCTCTAATATGCCGTGCTTGGCTCTCGGTGGTCAGGAATAGTGTTAGTTTCACGTTAGGTTGAGTTGTGCTACGTGTGGTTGTGTTACGATT
>NW_017020060.1:0-209 GCF_001483705.2 Eufriesea mexicana | reverse complement strand
GTTATGAAAGGATATGTTTGACTTTTGTGCTATGCACAGCAATGAGGCTGATTTCCGCGCTCTTCTATGCCCTAGCATATTCTGTTTCGCTCAGGGGTGGCCGGCAGCAGCGGCCGTGGCACGCCATGTTGAGTTACTCTGTCCTTGGTTGGGTTAGGTAAGGTCAGATTATGGCAGGATTTGCCTTATTTCCTTCTTTACACAGCAAT
>NW_017020059.1:0-208 GCF_001483705.2 Eufriesea mexicana | reverse complement strand
TAGTATCGTGGTGAGATAACTTTTCTGGATAAATAAGGAGCAAAGATTCTATTTGCGTGCTCTGCCCGTTGCAGTGCTATAGAATCTGTCTGGAAAATTCAATTTTATTAACATTTGCGACTAATACTGTGGTGAGCTATCTATTTTCCATAAATAAGGTAGAAGGATACTATTGACATGCTATAGACTTTGTAATGCTATAGAACCT
>NW_017020058.1:0-209 GCF_001483705.2 Eufriesea mexicana | reverse complement strand
GGCTTGGCCAGGTTAGGATATGTTTGGTTAGGATAGCTTTGACTTTTGTGCTATACGCAGCTGTTCGGTGGGATCCTGCGCTGTACTCTGCTTTAGTGTATTCTGCCTGGATTTTGGGAGGCCAGCAGTATTGGTCACGGCACGTATGTCTGAGTTATGTTACGTTTGGCTTGGTTAGGATAGGGTAGCTTAGGCTCTTTTGCAGTACA
>NW_017020057.1:0-209 GCF_001483705.2 Eufriesea mexicana | reverse complement strand
TAGTAGAGCACCGCAGATTACAGAAATCTACCTATAAGCGGTGTACAGCACGAAAGACAGAGCCATCCTAAACAAACCTTCCTAGCGTACCCTAGCGGTACGTAAAATATCCCAATCTAACGTGCGGAGACCGCTATTACTGGCCTCAACAGAGCCAAGCAGAAAATATTAGAACACAGTAGAGCGCAGAAGCCCACCGAATAACAGTG
>NW_017020056.1:0-209 GCF_001483705.2 Eufriesea mexicana | reverse complement strand
GCAGAGCACATTGCAGCACAGCAGATCGCAGGAATCCACCGCATTTCAGTGAATAGCTCAAGAGCCGTAGATATTCTAACCTAACCTGTCCCAATCTAACCAAACCGAACGCAGCAAGGCAAAACATTTCGTGCCGCTACCACTGTTTCTGGCCTCCCCAGAGCAACGCAGGATGTAGTAGAGCACAGTAGATCACAGAAATCCACAGG
>NW_017020055.1:0-209 GCF_001483705.2 Eufriesea mexicana | reverse complement strand
GCCTAACCAAACCTAACCCAACCAAACGTAAGAAACTCAACCTAACGTGATGCGACCGCTACTGCTGGTTTCCCCAGTTACAAGCTGAACATGATAGATCACAGTAGAGCACAAGTTTCCATGGAAAATCTATGTTGACCACAAAGGTCAAAGCTATCCTATCCTAACCCAAACAAACCTAACCTATCCAAACGTAACATAACCATACA
>NW_017020054.1:0-209 GCF_001483705.2 Eufriesea mexicana | reverse complement strand
ACACAGCGCAACGTGCCCAGACCACTACTGCTGGCCACCTCGGATCCAAGAAGAGCATATTAGAGCACAGTAGAGAGCAGAAGTCCGCCGAATAGCAGTGTATAGCGCGAAAGTCAAAGTTATCCTAGACCAAATTAAGCAAATATAACATATCCAAGCGTAAAATAACTGAAAGTAACGTGCATAGACCGCTTTTGCTGAAATCCCCG
>NW_017020053.1:0-209 GCF_001483705.2 Eufriesea mexicana | reverse complement strand
ATATTCAATAAACAAGTTCATAATGCTTATGTATTAAATTTTGTAACTATACATATATAATATCTTTATTATTAGTCTTGCAATTCATTTCATTAATTTATAAAGCTTTTATAGTGAAGATAAAGCATTCTTTAATTTGTTATTACTCCAACAGAAGCATATTCGGATTTGTTTTATTGTTATTAATAAATATAAGAGACATCATTTGA
>NW_017020052.1:0-209 GCF_001483705.2 Eufriesea mexicana | reverse complement strand
TAGTATGTTCTGCTTGTCTCTGTGGAGGCCAGCCATAGTGGTCTCGACACGTCATATTCGGTTGCGCTACGATTGGTTAGGTTAGGTTAGTTCTGGTATGGTATGGTTATCTTTGACTTTTTTTCATACACTGCAATACGGTGGAGTTCTGCGCTCTACTGTTCTGTAGCATACTATGCTTGTCTGTGTGGAGGCAAGCAATAGTGGTC
>NW_017020051.1:0-209 GCF_001483705.2 Eufriesea mexicana | reverse complement strand
CATCGTTGGGTAATTGGAAACTTGGTATATTAATTAACATCCATTTTTAGAATCTGATTAAATAGTGACTGAGAAGTCGAGTGCAAAGGGTTAATAAATATATATATCGGATTCGATATATTGGCTTCGACTTAGGCGTTTAGAACGATGCCTGGAGTGTATGCGAACGGATGAGATATTTATGACTGGGTCTATTGTTTGAGAGAAAG
>NW_017020050.1:0-209 GCF_001483705.2 Eufriesea mexicana | reverse complement strand
AGGTTCCGGCCACCCTGGCCGGCTGCAAGGCAGGTAGCCGTGCGGTGGAGAATACATTGGGGAGCGCAGGGCGAGTGCTACCCCGGATAAACCACGCCCGGAGGAGCAAACAAACAAGAAGGTGGAAGCCGTGGAATCACCGGGGTCTCAGCCAACGCTCACAGTTTCGGAGATGGTGAAACGCGCAGCTTAAATAGGGAATAGGATGC
>NW_017020049.1:0-209 GCF_001483705.2 Eufriesea mexicana | reverse complement strand
GTCAGTTAAGATGTGTTAGGGCCTGTATGGTTAGGGCAGCTTTAACTTTTGTGCTGCACACTACTCTGTGGATTTCTGCGCTCTTCTGTGCTCTAGTATGTCCTGGTTGGCTCTGGGGTGGGCAGCAATAGCGATCTCCGCACGCCAGGTGATTTTAGGCTATGTTCGGTCATGTTCTTTTGGTTTGGGCATTGTTTGGGTAGCCTTGA
>NW_017020048.1:0-209 GCF_001483705.2 Eufriesea mexicana | reverse complement strand
CGGCTCCTTTGTTTGTGTTATGTTACGTTTGAGTATGTTACGATTGGTTAGGTTTGTAGAGGGCAGTTACGACTTTTGCGATATACACTGCTATTCGGTGGACGTCTGCACCCTACTTTGCTCTAGTATGTACAGCTTGGCTCCGAGAATGCCGGCAACAGTGGTCTCGGCACGTTACGCCTAGTTAGCCTTCGTCCGGTTAGGTTAGG
>NW_017020047.1:0-209 GCF_001483705.2 Eufriesea mexicana | reverse complement strand
GGTTAGGTTTACCTAAGATACTTTCAAGTTCCATTAACTTTTATATAAGTTCAGTAATAATTTAATATGCAATAAAACAGTACTGACGTAATTCATTCAATCACTATGTCAACAAATGTTTATCAAGAAAAGAATGAGGATTTCAATAGCATCAAAGGAGTCAAGCAGACCAGAGTACCTCTCGTGCGTCACGTGGAGTCACGAGCGCC
>NW_017020046.1:0-209 GCF_001483705.2 Eufriesea mexicana | reverse complement strand
GTTGCTGGCCTCTCCAGAGCCTAGTAGGACATGATAGAGCACAGTAGAGCGTAGAAATCCACAGAATATCAGTGTATCACTAGAAAGTCAAATCTATCCAAACCTAACCCTAGCTAACGTTGGTTAATAACGTAACCAAATGAAGTCTAACACAACCTAACGGGCCACGACCGCAATTGCTTGTCCCCACTGAGTCGAGAAGAGTATAG
>NW_017020045.1:0-208 GCF_001483705.2 Eufriesea mexicana | reverse complement strand
TGTTATAGCCTGGTGAATAGGTAGCCTAACGTCTTCAATCCAATGGTAAGTACAGCCATCTACTTGCCAGAGAATAGGCCTAATCAGGATCTAAAACCTGTTATAGCTTGGTGAATACATCGCCTAACGCCTTCAATCCAATGCGAAGTACAGCCATCTACTTGCCAGAGAATATGCCTATTCAAAATCTATAGTCTGTTATAGCTTG
>NW_017020044.1:0-209 GCF_001483705.2 Eufriesea mexicana | reverse complement strand
ACCTAGCGTACCGAGACCGCTATTCTTGTCCTCCCGAGGGACGAACAGAGTAAAGTAGAGCAATGCAGAGAGCAGTGGTCAACCGAATAGCAGTGTACATCACAAAAGTCTAAGATATCCAATCCTAACATAATCAAACGTAACATAACGAAACGCAACATAGCTCCGACAAACGTGCCGAGGCCAATACGGCTGTCCTCCCTACAGGC
>NW_017020043.1:0-209 GCF_001483705.2 Eufriesea mexicana | reverse complement strand
ACTATCCTAACCTAACCAATACTAACATAAACGGTATCTAACTATCCAAACGGTATCTAATGCTGCCTAACGTGCAGCAACCATTGCTTCTGTCCTCCCCGGAGCAAAGCAGAACATATTAGGCGAGGGCAGATCGCAGAAATCAATAGAATAGTAGGGTACAGTGCAAAAGACGCAGGAAACCCAACCAAACGCAACTCAACTTAGCC
>NW_017020042.1:0-208 GCF_001483705.2 Eufriesea mexicana | reverse complement strand
AATCGTAACCGAAGTGAAACTAATGTGCCGAGGCCACCATTGCTGGCCTCCCCACAGCCATTCGGAGCACATGAGAACACAGTAGAGCGCAGAAATCACCTGTACACCAGTGAAGCGCACAAAAATAAGAGACATCCTATCCTAGCCGGACCAAACGTGACACAACCAAACGTAACCTAACAAAACATCCTGCCGCGACCACAATTGC
>NW_017020041.1:0-208 GCF_001483705.2 Eufriesea mexicana | reverse complement strand
GCTATAGAATCCGGATGGAAAATTCAATTTTATAGACATTTTCGACTAATATATTGGTGAACTTGCTTTCTTGCATAAATGAGGAGGAAAGATTCCATTGGTGTGCTATAGCCATAGCAATGCTATAGAAACTGCATTGATAATACAATTTTATTGACATTTTCGACATTTATCGTGGTGAGCTGGCTCCGTTGCATACGTAAGGAGG
>NW_017020040.1:0-208 GCF_001483705.2 Eufriesea mexicana | reverse complement strand
ATCTGGCAAGAAAATACAATCTTACTGACATTTTCGACTAATATCGCGGTGACCTGACTTTCTCGCATATGTAAGGAGGAAAAATTCTACTGGCGAGTTATAGGCATTGCAATGCTATAGAATATGGCTGGAAAATTCAATTTATTTGACATTTTCGACTTATATCGCGGTGAGCTAACTTTCTTGTATGAATATGGACGAAGGATTA
>NW_017020039.1:0-208 GCF_001483705.2 Eufriesea mexicana | reverse complement strand
GCGTGCTATGGCCATTGCAGTGCAATAGAATATGGCTCGAAAATTCAATTTCATTGACATTTTTGAATAATATCGTGGTGAGCTAACTATCTTGCATAAATAAGGAGGAAAGAATCTATTGGAGTGCTATAGCAATTGCAATGCGATTGAATCTGTCTGGAAATTTCAATTTTATTCGCAGATACGACTATTGTCGTGGTTAGCTAAC
>NW_017020038.1:0-208 GCF_001483705.2 Eufriesea mexicana | reverse complement strand
TCCCAGAGCCAAGCAGAATATGCTACAGCCCAGTACAGCGCAGAAATCCACCCCATTGCTGCGCATAGCACAATGGCCAAAGATCATAACCTAACATTACCTTGCCTAACCTAACCAAACGTAGTCTGATACACCGTAGCTTGCCCTGACCGCTCTCGATGGCCACCATGTAGCCAAGCAGAACATATTAGAGCACCATAGACCGCAG
>NW_017020037.1:0-208 GCF_001483705.2 Eufriesea mexicana | reverse complement strand
AGGAGAGTAGGGCGCAGAAATCCATTGTATCGCTGTGTATAGCAGAAAAACCAAAGCTATCCAGACATTACCCATGCTAACATAAACTATCCAAACGTAACCAATCCTAACCTATCATGGCGTGGCCTCTATGTCTTGCCACCCTAGAGCTAAGCTGAGCGCAATAGAGCACAGTAGCTCGGAGGCATCCGCCGAATTGCTGTGCATA
>NW_017020036.1:0-208 GCF_001483705.2 Eufriesea mexicana | reverse complement strand
CGCTGTTTGGTTACGTTCTGTTGGTTTGGGTTTGGTTTGTGTAGCTTTGAATTTACGGATGTATACCGCGATTCGATGGATTTCTGCGCCCTACTCTCCACAAATGTTCTCTGCTTGGCTCTGGGGATGCCAGCAATAGTCGTCACGGCACGTTACGTTAAGCTATGCTACGTTTGTTTATATTACGTTTGGACAGGTTACGTTTGGA
>NW_017020035.1:0-208 GCF_001483705.2 Eufriesea mexicana | reverse complement strand
TTTTGGGAAAACGTGGATCTTTTTTACTTCAAAGTAGCCTCATTCTAATAATTTCCAATTTTTTTTCAAATTCATAGAGGTTCATCGATTAACTACCTTTATGAAGAGTAAGAAAAAGTGTCAAATATAGGAGAAAAGCTACAGTTTCTGTCAATTTCAAATCTCGTTATGGAGTCACTATACATACGCTTTTATATTCCAATAAAAT
>NW_017020034.1:0-208 GCF_001483705.2 Eufriesea mexicana | reverse complement strand
CAGGTCAGGTAAGGCCTGTTAAAGTCAGGACAGGTCAGGTCAGGTCAGGTCAGGTCAGCTCAGATCAGATCAGTCAGGTCAGGTCACGTCAGAACAGGTCAGGTCAGGTCAGGTCAGGTGAGGTCAGGTCAGGTCAGATGCTGTTGGTTCAGGTCAGTTCAGGTCAGGGCAGGTCAGGCCAGATCATATATGGTCAGGTCAGGCCAGG
>NW_017020033.1:0-208 GCF_001483705.2 Eufriesea mexicana | reverse complement strand
AATATTGTTGTGAGTTGTCTTTCGTGCATAAATAAGGAGGAAAGATTCTTTTGACGTGCTGTATCCATTGTATTGCTACAGGATCTGGCTGGAAAATTCAATTTTATTGTTATTTTTGACTAATAACCTGGTGAGCTAACTCCCATGTATACGTAAGGAGGAGGAATTCTAGTGGTCTACTATAGCCATTGCAATGCTGTAGAATCTG
>NW_017020032.1:0-208 GCF_001483705.2 Eufriesea mexicana | reverse complement strand
ATTCATAATTTACTTTTTTGCGAAATTTTGGAAGCCTTTGCACCTTGCACGTGCAAATTTCCATTGCATTTCTGTTCTGGAACGCACTATACTTATGGCAGCCATCTGTTCACTGATTAGAGTGACCTTACAGAAAAATTAATCCTATAAAACTATAGAAAAATTCGTAACTTACTTTTTCGTGAAATTTCGGTAGCCTTGACATCTT
>NW_017020031.1:0-208 GCF_001483705.2 Eufriesea mexicana | reverse complement strand
CGTCACTGGGGAGGCGAGCAATAGTGGTCGCGGCACGTAAGGTTTTGTTAGGTTTCGTTCGGTATGGCTATGTTAAGTTTGGTTAGCTTAGCCACGTTCTTCGTGCTATACACTGCTATTCGCTGGACACTTGTGATCTACTGTGCTCTGCTACACTCTACTTGACTCAGTGGAGGCCAGGAGCAGTTGTCACGGCACGTTATGTTGA
>NW_017020030.1:0-208 GCF_001483705.2 Eufriesea mexicana | reverse complement strand
AAGGCCATCGTGTCCTAACCTAGCCAAGCGTATCACGAAAAAATTAAACTTATACAACCTAACGCACCGAGACCACTATTACAGGCCTCCACAAAGACAACCTGAATATACTAGATCATAGTAAATCGCAGAAATACGCCGCATTGCAGTGTAAAGCACAAAAGTCAAAGATACCCTAACCTCACCAGACGTAACTTAACTTAACCTC
>NW_017020029.1:0-208 GCF_001483705.2 Eufriesea mexicana | reverse complement strand
TAGCCAGAGAGAGCCAAAGTTCTATATTTAATTTTGTTATAGTTTTATTTATTTTTCGAACACGTGAAAAATTCGTTTCTTTTAGATTCTTTACTCGGAGCACTGTGATTATTGTCGGTAGATGTGATCGTGATTATGATTACAGCCATAAATGGGGAATAGAGATCGAGCTAGCCAGAGAGAGCCTAAGAGAGTCATAAAACCACTA
>NW_017020028.1:0-208 GCF_001483705.2 Eufriesea mexicana | reverse complement strand
TTAGTGGGAGTAGAAAGTAGAAATCCGTATAATCTCATGGTATGTCAGGAAAGTCCAGACTACACGAAACTATCCCAAGCAAGCAGAGTATAACCTAACATAACCTAACTCATACTAAGCTGCCGAGAAAGCTCTTGCTGCCCCACCCCCCCTGAGATAAGCAGGACATACAGGAATATAATAGAGCGCCGAACTCCACCGAATATCT
>NW_017020027.1:0-208 GCF_001483705.2 Eufriesea mexicana | reverse complement strand
TGTATGAAAAACGATGTATTTTCCTAAACATGATATAGGAAAAATTTACCAATCCTATAAAAGGAAATTAAAATTGTGAAATATTTTTCTCTCTTAAAATTAATAAAATTGACATGAATCGTTTTCCATATGAACTCTTCGATTGAAAATTTATTGTGATTATATGATTCATTCTCAAGCCCTAGTATCTGCCACGACTTTTTGAATT
>NW_017020026.1:0-208 GCF_001483705.2 Eufriesea mexicana | reverse complement strand
CAGGAGCACTGTCGCTGCCCTGGCGGAGAAGCCCGTAGAAATCCCCCCCCCCCCGCCCTGGTAGCAGATAGAACGGCGGAACTCCCGTCAGGACAATCAACGCCTCGTAGGAATTCGTGCGGTAACCGCGCACAGCCCTGGTCGCCATCCAGCGAGCGACTCGACCGGGAATCGCCCGAAACCCATACCAACCTAACATAACTAAACG
>NW_017020025.1:0-208 GCF_001483705.2 Eufriesea mexicana | reverse complement strand
ATGGATTTCTACGCTGTACATTGCTCTACTATACTCTACCTGACTCTGTCGGCAAGCAACAGTAGTCGTGGCACGTCAGGTTGGGTTAGGTTACTTTCGGTTAGGCTAGGTTATGCTAAGTTTGGCTATGGTGGCTTTGACCTTTGTACTATACACTGTTGTTCAGTGCATTTCTGTGATTTACTGTGCTCTACGACATTCTGCATGG
>NW_017020024.1:0-208 GCF_001483705.2 Eufriesea mexicana | reverse complement strand
CGCGCAGTGTACAGTTGAGTAAGGCTGGGCGTAGGAATCCACCGAATAGCAGTGCCTAGCACAGAAGTCTACGCTACCCTATCCTTACCTAACCAAATGAGACATAACCAAACGCAGTGTGTCTCTGCACAACATGCCGATAACGCTACTGCTGGCCTCCCCGTGGACAAGCAGAATATACCAGAGCACATTAGAGCGTAGAAATCCT
>NW_017020023.1:0-208 GCF_001483705.2 Eufriesea mexicana | reverse complement strand
AAGCAGAATATACCGGAGCAAAGTGGATTGCAGTGATCCGGCGCCTAGCTGTGTTCAGCACAATGGTCGAAGGTACCCTGACACAACCTGCTCTAACCTAACCCAACCGATCACAGATTTACTCAGCATAAGGTGCCGAGACTACTATTGCTGGCTTCCCCAGAGCCAAGCAGAGCATATTGGGGCAATGTAAATCGCAGAAGTCCAT
>NW_017020022.1:0-208 GCF_001483705.2 Eufriesea mexicana | reverse complement strand
ATAAAATAGAAGAAGCGCTGGCGCGCTGCTTGGGTCTCCTCGTACCCACTTAGAGGCAGCGCCGTTGCGCTGCTTGGGACAATTCGACAGTGTTTTTTCAAAACCTTCTGGGACTTAAACGGTTGAGACGTTGACTGCCAACTATGAGATATCTCGTAGTAAACGTCTGCACCAAAACTGCCAGCTACGAGATATCTTATAGTGTGTG
>NW_017020021.1:0-208 GCF_001483705.2 Eufriesea mexicana | reverse complement strand
GGAAAAATGAGGGAATAGCGCGACAATTAATCCCACTGTGTTACTTCCAGCAAACCTGGCGCGTCTGTCGGACTTTTTTGGAGACCTCAAAATTAAACTTTTACGGCCGCGAAAAATAATGTCTGCTGGCATAACATTTCCATTTGTCCTCGCCGGCCGATTTTTAAAATCAACTACTGTAATGGAGAGAATTAACTCCGTCCACTGA
>NW_017020020.1:0-208 GCF_001483705.2 Eufriesea mexicana | reverse complement strand
CGACATTTGCTCTCTGCATTGATCGTCATTCAATTCCTGAACAACATAGGTGATCAGCGAGCATGTAATTCAACGGCTATAATATTGTGTTGACGGCTAAGCTCAGAACTGCATTCGTATGCGTTGATTCCACTAAAGATAACCGACGCATCCGTTGATCTATATGGTATTGTAATAGAGTTTAAATCTTCGGTGAAGAATTTAATCC
>NW_017020019.1:0-208 GCF_001483705.2 Eufriesea mexicana | reverse complement strand
ATTCTACTGGCGTGCTATAGTCATTGCGATGCTTTAGAATCTGGCTGGAAAATTCAGTTTTATCGATATTTTCGAATAACATCGAGGTCACCTAACTCTCTTGTATAAATATGGACCAATTATTTTATGGGCCTGCTATAGCCACAGCGAAGGTATAGAATCTGGCAGGAAAATTATATTTTATTTCCGTTTTCGACTAATATCGTGG
>NW_017020018.1:0-208 GCF_001483705.2 Eufriesea mexicana | reverse complement strand
GCAGTGCTATAGAAACAGGCTGGAAAATTCAATTTTATTGTTATTTTCGACTAATATCGTTGTCAGCTAACACCCTTGTATACGTAAGGAGGAGGAATTATATTGGTCCACTATAGCCATTGCAATGCTGTAGAATCTGGCTGGAAAATTCGATTTTATTTACTTTTTCGACTGATATCGTGGTGAGCTGATTTTCTTGCATAAATAA
>NW_017020017.1:0-208 GCF_001483705.2 Eufriesea mexicana | reverse complement strand
GGTGAATAAATCGCCTAACGCCTTCAATCCAATGGCAGGTACAGTCATCTACTTGCCAGAGAACAGGACTATCCAAAATCTAAAATCTCTTATAGCTTGGTGAATAGATCGCCTTCCGCATTCAATCCAATGGCAAGTACAGCCGTCTACTTGCCAGAGAATATTTCTCTTCAAAATCTAAAACCAGGTATTGCTTGGTGAATAGATC
>NW_017020016.1:0-208 GCF_001483705.2 Eufriesea mexicana | reverse complement strand
TAGAGGACAGTAGAGCGCAGAAATCAATAGAATCGCAGTGTACAGTACAAAAGTCATGGCCATCCGAACCTAACACTAGTGAACATAACCTAACCGAACGTAGCATAAAAAAACGTAACTTTCGGCGACCACAATTGCTGACCTCCACAGGGCCAAGCAGAATGTTGTAGGGCACAGTTGCGCGCAGAAATCCACCGAACAGCAGTGT
>NW_017020015.1:0-208 GCF_001483705.2 Eufriesea mexicana | reverse complement strand
CAGTGAACAGAACCAAAGTCAAAGACATCCTAACCTAACCCAAACAAATCTAAACGGACCAAACGTAACCTAACTAAGTCTAACGTGACGCGGTCACCATTGCTGGCCTCCCCGGAGCAAAGCAGATCATATTACAGCACAGTGTAGCGCAGAAGTTCACCGAATAGCAGCGTATAGCACAAAAGCCAATGCTATCTTCTCTTACTGT
>NW_017020014.1:0-208 GCF_001483705.2 Eufriesea mexicana | reverse complement strand
CCATCATTAGAGAGCAAAATGACTCAACGTGTTGACTACAGTGATTAATGCTGAACTCAGCACCGTGTTGTCAATAGTTAATATTACGTTTCTCAATGGATCAGTGTTTTGTCATTCTAGAATTGTTTTAGAATATAAATCATCTCCGATCAGGTTAATCTAACGGCAACAGCTCTATATTGGTGGATGTAATATGTACCGAAACATC
>NW_017020013.1:0-208 GCF_001483705.2 Eufriesea mexicana | reverse complement strand
CTCTCAGTCGTCGTAGCGCGTATGACGGAGGGCTTAGGTGCGTGGCGTGCGGTGGCCTCCTTCAGCGAGGCGGTTACGTTACAGAAGGAGGCTGCAAGCGCGGCGCTGGTAGGCGGCGCGCGCACTGCCGGTTGTGTTAACGCGGTAGACCTCCGCCTTCGCGAGCGACAATGTACCTACGGCCGGGGAGACCGTCTCTCTCTCCCGT
>NW_017020012.1:0-208 GCF_001483705.2 Eufriesea mexicana | reverse complement strand
TTCATTGACATTTTCGACGAATATCGGGTTGTGCTAACTTTCTTGCATAAATAAGGAGGAAAGCTTCTATTGGCCTGCTTTAGCTATTGCAATACTATAGAATCTGGCTCGAAAATTCAATACCATTGGCATTTTCGGCTAACAGCGTGGTGAGCTAGCTTTCTTGGATAAATAAGGAGGTAAGATTCTATTGGCGTGCTATAGCCAT
>NW_017020011.1:0-208 GCF_001483705.2 Eufriesea mexicana | reverse complement strand
AGGAAGGGATGCGTTTCGTCCCGGGCCTGCTAGTGGACTCATCGGTAAGGCTTTCTTCTAGCAAACCCTGCCTTAGACCAGGGATACTCAGGTGACATAGGAACTTCTCTCTAAGGGAGGTCGTGACTACACCGAGGACTTTCTTGCAAGTCCTCGAACCTCCTTCAAGTAGGAACTCATCTATTGGCGAGGGTGAGAATGATAGTCT
>NW_017020010.1:0-208 GCF_001483705.2 Eufriesea mexicana | reverse complement strand
TCTTCCAAGAGCCAAGCAGAAAGTATTAGAGCACAGTAGAGTGCAGAAGTCCACCGCATTGCAGTCCATAGCACAAAAGTGAAAGGCATCCTACAGCAACCTGACGTAACCTAACGCATCCAAACGTAGAGTAACTCAACGTAAAGTGACTGGATCAATATTGCTGGCCACCCAAGTGCCAAGCAGAGCATATTAGGGCACAGTAGAG
>NW_017020009.1:0-208 GCF_001483705.2 Eufriesea mexicana | reverse complement strand
GTTCTGCTTGGCTCTGTGGAGGTCAGCAATTGTGACCGCGGTACGACATGTTGAGTTAGACTAAGTTTGGTTAGGCTACGTACGTTTGGGTTAGGCTTGGATTGCTGTGACTTTTGTGCTATATACTGCTTTTCGGTGGGTCTCCGTGCACTACTGTTCGCTAGTACATTCTGCTTTGACCTGGGGAGGCGAGTCATACCTTCCGCAG
>NW_017020008.1:0-208 GCF_001483705.2 Eufriesea mexicana | reverse complement strand
GCTAACGCGACGCGAGCACTACTGCTGGCCTCCCCAGAGCCAAGCAGAGCACACGAGTGGAGATTAGAATACGGAAATCCGTAGAATCTCAGTACACTTCAGAATAGTCAAAGCTGCCCAAACCCAACCCAAACCAACAGAACGTAGCCAAACATAGCCGAACTGAACCTAACGTGACGAGACGGCCGTTGCTGCCCCCCCCCCCCCA
>NW_017020007.1:0-208 GCF_001483705.2 Eufriesea mexicana | reverse complement strand
CTCTACTTTCCGCTCATATGTTGTGCTTGGCTCTGGGGAGAGTAGCAGTGGTGTTCTCGGCACGTTAAGTCGAATTAGGCAACGTTTGGCTAGTTTAGGTTAATTCAGGTAAGGCTTGGATGTATATGACTATTGTGCTGTACATTGCAGTGCGGCGGTGTTCTGCGCTCTACTGTTCCATAGTATATTCTGCTCGGCTCTGTGAAGG
>NW_017020006.1:0-208 GCF_001483705.2 Eufriesea mexicana | reverse complement strand
GCACAAAAGTCAAAGCTACCATCTCCTATCCTAACATAAACTAACATAGCCGAACGCAACCTAGCTCAACATAACGTGCCGCGAAAAATATTGCTGGGCTCCCCACAGCCTAGTAGAGTATAGTAGAGCAATATAGCGCGTAAATATCCACCGAATAGCAGTGTATGACACGAATGCCAAAGCAACCCTGTCCTAACATACAACAACG
>NW_017020005.1:0-208 GCF_001483705.2 Eufriesea mexicana | reverse complement strand
TGTTTAGGTAAGTACAGGGTAGCTTTGGCTTTTGTGCTATGCCACGATTTTCGGTGGATTTCTGCGCCCTACATTGCCCTGCTGCACTTTTTTCGACTCTGGCGATTCCAGTAATAGATGTCTCCGCGCGTCAGTTTGAGTTAGTCTACGTTTGGTTTTGATATGTTAGTTTGGGTAAGGTTTGTATAGCTTCGACTTCCGAGGCTAT
>NW_017020004.1:0-208 GCF_001483705.2 Eufriesea mexicana | reverse complement strand
ACGTATGAATGGATGGATGCATTTATGTATGTATGAGTGAATGGATGGATCTGTGGATGGATGTGTGGATGTTTGGATGGATGTATTTATGGATGGATTTATGTATGGGTGGATGGATGTATGGAAGGATGTATGTATGGATGTGTGTATGGATATATCTATGGATGTATGTATGGATGTATGGAAGGATGTGTGTATGGATGTATGT
>NW_017020003.1:0-208 GCF_001483705.2 Eufriesea mexicana | reverse complement strand
TATCGTGGTGAGCTAACTTTCTCGATAAATAAGGAGGAAAGATTATATTGGCGTGCTATAGCCATTGCAGTGCTATATAATCTGCCTAGAATATTCAATTTTATTGACATTTTCGGCTAATATCTTGGTGAGCTCACTTTTGTTACATAAATAGGATGGGAGGATTCTATTGGCGTGCTATAGCCATTGCAATGCTATGGAATCTACC
>NW_017020002.1:0-208 GCF_001483705.2 Eufriesea mexicana | reverse complement strand
ACACCCATACATATATCCGCTCATACATCCATACGTACACCCATACATACATCCATACATACATCTTTAATTACATCCATACACACATTCATACATACATCCGTCCCCCCATACATAAATACATTCATACATCCCTCCATCCATGCAGACATTCATCCATACATACATCCATCCATATATCCATCCATCCATATGTCCATCCATCCAT
>NW_017020001.1:0-208 GCF_001483705.2 Eufriesea mexicana | reverse complement strand
ATGGATGGATTTATGGATGTGTGGATGAGTGAATGTATGGATGGATGCATGTATGGATGCATAGATGTATGGATCGATGGACGTGTGGATGGGTGGATGTACGGATGGATGGATGTATCGAATGATAGGCGTACGAATGGAAGGATTTATGGATGTATGGCTTTGTGGATGTATGGATGTATGATACGATGGATGTGTGGATGGGTGG
>NW_017020000.1:0-208 GCF_001483705.2 Eufriesea mexicana | reverse complement strand
GTTATGTTATGTATGTTCTGCTTGGCACTGGGGAGGCCAGCATTAACGGCCTCGTCTCGTTAGATTAAGATAGTTCACGTTATTCTGGGATAGGTTGGATCAGGTATGGTTAGGATGTCTCTGACGTTTGTGAGACGCGCTGCTGTTTGGAATCTTTCTGCGCACTGCTCTGCTCTAGCATATTCTACTTGGCCCTGAGGAATACGCC
>NW_017019999.1:0-208 GCF_001483705.2 Eufriesea mexicana | reverse complement strand
CCCCAGAACCAAGCAGAATATATTAGCGGAGGGTTGAAAGAAGAAGTCTATGGAATCACGGTGCACATACGTCAAGTCAAAGCTACCCAAACGAAACCCAAGCCAACAAAACATAACCAAACATAGCATAACTCAACGTAACGTTACGTGACCGTTATTGCTGCCTCCCCAGAGGCAGACAGGGCATACTGGAGAACAGTAGAGCGCA
>NW_017019998.1:0-208 GCF_001483705.2 Eufriesea mexicana | reverse complement strand
AATATCGTGGTGAGCTAACTTTCTTGTATAAATAAGGAGGAAATATACTATTGGCGTTCTATAACCAATGCATTGCTGCATAATCTGGCTGGAAAATGTAATTTTATTGACATTTTCGAACAATATCGTCGTGAGCTGACATCCCTGCATAAATAAGGAGGAAAGATACTAGTGGCCAGCTATAGCCATTGCAATTCCAAAGTATCTG
>NW_017019997.1:0-208 GCF_001483705.2 Eufriesea mexicana | reverse complement strand
TCTTTGGGTTAGGTTTGGCTAGCTATGACTCACCTGCTATACACTCCGATTCTATGGGTTTCTCTCCCTTCTCTACCCTCCTGTAATTTGTTCTGCTTGTATATGGGGAGGTCAGCGCTAGTGGTCGCGTCAGGTTAGGGTGAGCTATGCTACGTGTGGATAGGTGAGGCTGGGTCAGGGTAGGTTGGTATAGCTTTGACTTTTGTGC
>NW_017019996.1:0-208 GCF_001483705.2 Eufriesea mexicana | reverse complement strand
GTTACGCCCGGTTAGGCCAGGTCAGGTTTCGTTGTGTTAGGTTAGGTATGGTTAGGTCATGTTGCGCCCTGATAGGCAAGGTCAGGTTTCGTTGTGTTAGGTATGGTTTGGTTAGGTTAGGTTACGTTAGGTTAGGTTAGGTTAGGTTAGGTTAGGTTGGGTCGCTATAGGTTACGTTAGATTATGTTACGTTTGGATAAGTTAGGTA
>NW_017019995.1:0-208 GCF_001483705.2 Eufriesea mexicana | reverse complement strand
TCGCCTAACGCCTTCAATCCAATGGCATGTACAGCCATCTACTTGCCAGAGAATTGTTCTATTAAAAATCTACAGCCTGCTATAGCTCGGTGAATAGATAGCCTAACGCCTTCAACCAATGGCAATTACAGCCATCTACTTGCCTGAGAATTGGTCCATTCAAAATTTGTAACCTGCTGTCGCTTGGTGAATATATCGCCTAACGCCT
>NW_017019994.1:0-208 GCF_001483705.2 Eufriesea mexicana | reverse complement strand
GATTCGTTCAGCTGGAGATTAATGCTTAATCTCATCTGAGAGTTTGATACCCCTGACGAGTATGTTTATAGTCGCGTGATAACGGAAAAAGTCGGTATAAACAAATTCCACTTGGAATTTATCTACCTTTTCAAAGTTCTCTGCGGAGATCTTTTTCCGAAAATATTTGGTGGGTGTAAACCGATTAAAATACGAAGTTTAAATTTTA
>NW_017019993.1:0-208 GCF_001483705.2 Eufriesea mexicana | reverse complement strand
TGGTGGCTTTCCGTGCTCTACTGTGCTCCACTCTACTCCGCTCGTATCTGGGGGCCAGCAATAATGGTCGTGGCACGACAGGTCTTGTTAGACTACGTTTGGTAATGTTACGATTGGATACGTTAGGATAGGGTAGCCTTGCCCCTTGTGCTGCACACTGCTATTCTATGGGCTTCTGCGGTCGAGGCACGCGTGGGTGAGTTAAGTA
>NW_017019992.1:0-208 GCF_001483705.2 Eufriesea mexicana | reverse complement strand
AAATTATAAACCGATCAATATTTTCTAGAAGCAAATGGAAAAGTTAGTTTGGGTAACAAAATTATGTTGCATGGTTCCCAAGGGTAGGTGAAGCGTAAGTTAAGAAAGGCATGAAAGCAGGGTCCTTGACGACCAAAACAGGGTCCTTAGAAATTAATTGAGACCGCCACAAGCGTGAGTTGCTCAATGTTGAAAAGAAAGTTAAATT
>NW_017019991.1:0-208 GCF_001483705.2 Eufriesea mexicana | reverse complement strand
AGCTATCGTGACCTAAAGTGGTGTAAGCAGACATGACAAGATGTAATATAGCTTAACCTGACGTCTCGCGGCCGCAATTGCTGGCCTCTCGAGAGCCGTGCAGAGTATTGTACAGCAGAGTAGGGCGCAGAAAGCCACCAAATAATAACGTATAGCACAGAAGTCAGAGATAACCTGACCTAAACGGGCCTAACCTATCCTAACCAAG
>NW_017019990.1:0-208 GCF_001483705.2 Eufriesea mexicana | reverse complement strand
AATAAAAAGTTGTCATAAATGCATCTACAATTATCACAATCTTGTTGTGACTTCATTCAATTTAATTAAATTCAAATTTAAATTATATTATATTAAATTAAGTCACAAGATTGCTAACAGAACAGCACGAACTATTATAATTTTCATCTAAAGAAAATATATAATAATAAAAAGTTGTCATAAATGCATCTACAATTATCACAATCTT
>NW_017019989.1:0-208 GCF_001483705.2 Eufriesea mexicana | reverse complement strand
TATCTTTCCTCCATATTTATGCATGAAAGTTAGGGCACCGCGATACTAATCGAAAATGTCAATAAAATTAAATTTATCAGCCAGATTGTATTGCATTGCAATGTCGATGGCGTGCCAGTAGAATCTTTCCTCCTTATTTATGCAAGAAAGTCAGCTCACAACGATATTAGTATAAAATGTCAATAAAATAGAATTTTCCTGCCAGATC
>NW_017019988.1:0-208 GCF_001483705.2 Eufriesea mexicana | reverse complement strand
TGACATTTTCCACTGATGTCGTGGAGAGCTAACTTTCTTGCATAAACAAGGAGGAAAGATTATCCTGGCAAGCTATAACCATTTCAATGCTATAGAATCTGTCCGGAAAATTCAATTTTGCTGACATTCTCGAATAATATTGTGTAGCGTTAAATTTCTTGCATAAATAATGGGGAAAGGTTCTACTGGCGTGCTATAGTCATTGCAT
>NW_017019987.1:0-208 GCF_001483705.2 Eufriesea mexicana | reverse complement strand
AAAGCTATAGATTCTGGATGGAAAATTCAATCTTATTGACATTTTAGGCTAATATCGTGGAGACCTATCTCCCTTCCATAGGTAAGGAGAAAAGGTCCGTTCGGAGTGCTATAGCCAATGCAATGCTGCAGAATCTGGCTGGAAAATTCAATTGTATTGACATTTTTGTCTAGTATCGTATTGAGCTAACTTTCTTGCATAAACAAGG
>NW_017019986.1:0-208 GCF_001483705.2 Eufriesea mexicana | reverse complement strand
TGAATTTCCCAACCTCATTCTATATCATTGCAATGTCTATAGCATGCCAATAGAATCCAAACTACTTATTTATGCAAGAAAGATAGCTCACCACGATATTTGTCCAAACTGTCAATAAAATTGCACTTTCCATCCAGATTCCAGTGCATTGCAATGGCTATAGCACCGCGAACGGATCTTTCCACCTTACCTATGCAAGGAAGTTAGC
>NW_017019985.1:0-208 GCF_001483705.2 Eufriesea mexicana | reverse complement strand
CAATACTTCTCGTCTCCCCGTAGCCAAGCAGAACATATTAGGGCGCAGTAGAGTGCAGAGATTAACCGATTAGCAGCGGGTAGCACAGAAGTCACAGCCATCCTTTCCTAACCTTACCAAACATAACATAGACAAACGAAAACTGTCTCAAACTAACCTTCCCAGAACATTGCTGCTGACATTCCCAGAGCAAAGCAGAATACACTAG
>NW_017019984.1:0-208 GCF_001483705.2 Eufriesea mexicana | reverse complement strand
CAGAAACTAACGTGCATAGACGAATATTGCTGGCCTCCCCAGAGCCAAGCAGAAGATACTAGATAAGATACTGCACAGCAAAGCGCAGAAATACGCCGCATTGCAGGGAAGAGCACAAAAGTCGAACATACCCTAACATAACCTAACCTAATCTAACCTAACCAATCGTAACATAACTCAAACTCACGTGCCGCGGCCACAATTGCTC
>NW_017019983.1:0-208 GCF_001483705.2 Eufriesea mexicana | reverse complement strand
GTCAATTTACTGTTTTTATTAGAAAAATTTGTTGTCCTTCGTTTCTTTTTAGTTGGAAGAAATATAACGTGAAATTTTCTGTCAGTAAGATCAGTTCGAAAAATTTAGGTAGAATCTGGTATTAGTAGAAAATAAATAGATATGGCACTATAGCGTATTAGAAAATAGATAATTTTTAAATGGGTAGATTACTAAATCATTGGTCAAT
>NW_017019982.1:0-208 GCF_001483705.2 Eufriesea mexicana | reverse complement strand
ATCGATTGTTGTATGGATGTACGGATCGATGGATATATGGATGGGTGGATGTACGGATGGATGAATGGATGGATGGATGGATGTATGGATGTACGAATGTATGTATGATACGGGTATATGCGTGTATGGATGTGTATATGTATGTATGCATGGATGGATGGATGTATGAGTGGGTGGATCTATGGATGGATGGATGTATGGATGTATG
>NW_017019981.1:0-208 GCF_001483705.2 Eufriesea mexicana | reverse complement strand
TATAGCCTTGACTTTCGCGGTATACACCGCATAACACTGAAATCTGCGAACCACTGTGCTCTAGTATGTTCTGCTTGGACCTGGAGTTGCCAGCAACTGCGATCTCGGCTCGTTAGGTTGTGTTAGGTTTGGTTTGGCTTGGCTCGCATAGGTTAGGTTTGGTTAGGGTAGCTGTGATTTTTGTGCTACACACAGCAATGCGGCGGAT
>NW_017019980.1:0-208 GCF_001483705.2 Eufriesea mexicana | reverse complement strand
TGGCTATACTGAGTGCTGTAATTTCAGTTGCTGATACATCAAGCGGCTATTCATCTGTCTATTAATCAATGAAGAATTGCTACAGAATTGACAAATTAGTGGGGATGCTAATGCTATGTATGTATTACTGCTTAGATGGCTATACCCTCTACTGTTTTTTAAACTGTTAATGTCCCGAGAGATAATTGATCCATCCATAGATAATTCT
>NW_017019979.1:0-208 GCF_001483705.2 Eufriesea mexicana | reverse complement strand
ACATTAGAGCGCAGAGACCCACCGAATGGTAGTGTAGATCCCAAGAGCCAGAGATATCCTAACATAACCTGACATAACCTAACCTCACCAAACATAGTCTAACACAAAATTCCGTGCCGCGACCTCTATTGATGGCCATCGTAGGGCCAGGCAGAGCATATCGGAGCACATTATATTCAGCTATCCTCCGAATAACAGTGTATTGCAC
>NW_017019978.1:0-208 GCF_001483705.2 Eufriesea mexicana | reverse complement strand
CTAGCCTAGCCTAACCTAAACCAACCCAACCCAATCGAACCCATCCCAACCCAACCCAACCCATCCCAACCGAACCCAACCCAACCTATCCTAACCTAGCGTAATCTAACATAACCTGACTCGGCATAACCTAACGTATGCCCATCTAACGTAACCCGACCTAACCTAACCTAACCTAACCTAACCTAACACAACCTAACCTAACCTA
>NW_017019977.1:0-208 GCF_001483705.2 Eufriesea mexicana | reverse complement strand
TTCGTGTATGCGTGGGTTCTCCGATGGTACCCGAGGGGGGCTTTTATTGTTTCCATGGTGGTGTTGGAAATGATGAGAGTGGTTGTTGATGGAGGGAGAAGGGGTAAAGGGAAGGATGATGTTGGTTTATTGTAAATGGAATCGCTGGTGTTGGGGGTGTGACAGAGTTTGGGTTAGGTTTGAGGGTTGCGTTCGGGTTTGGCTGAAA
>NW_017019976.1:0-208 GCF_001483705.2 Eufriesea mexicana | reverse complement strand
ATATAAAGTTATCTGATGTTAAAAATGTATTATCATTTATGGGAATATTGAAATAATGATCTTACCTACTATCGCTAATATGAATTTTGTTATCTCATGTTATAGGGTACTCACCAGTATAAGTATTTAGATATTTCGAACTTATTTACTTTCAGTAATAAAACACACAAATATCTTGTGCCGTTAAGATGTTAGCGACTAAGTGAAA
>NW_017019975.1:0-208 GCF_001483705.2 Eufriesea mexicana | reverse complement strand
TAGTGGTCCCGTCATGTTAGATTGAGTTAGGTTACGTTTGAATGAGTTTCGTTTAATGAGGCTAGGATAGGATATTTTAGACTTTCGTGCTGTACACATCTATCCGCGGATATCTTCGCTCTACTGTGCTCCAGAATTTCGTGCCTGGCTCTGGCGAGGATAACAATAATGGTCCCGGCACGTTTGGTTGACCTTCGGTACGGTTGGT
>NW_017019974.1:0-208 GCF_001483705.2 Eufriesea mexicana | reverse complement strand
TGTCCAGATTAATCCTGCGGCAGCAGTACCGTGACGTTTACAGTACTCAGCACTGTTATGTCAATTCATAATATCACGAGCAATAACAGATGTGTGCTTTGTCCTTTTAGGATTCCTATAGGAACTACATCATGATTGAACAGGTTAATTCAGCGGCAAGGGATTCCGTTGATGAGTGTACTAAGTAGCGTACGGTCAATTGTAAATA
>NW_017019973.1:0-208 GCF_001483705.2 Eufriesea mexicana | reverse complement strand
CGATGCGAGCGGCAATTCCACGATGGACGTGACGTTCCACCGGACACACGTGCTTACGGAACCACGATTGAGCAACCGGAGATCCAACCCCGCGGCCAAATCTTGCAGGGCCTCTCCCAGACCGTATGTTCTCGGGGAACCACACGCCACGGAGTGGGCGTTGAAGTCCCCTGGACCAGAACCGGACAAGCCATGTGTCAACTAATGA
>NW_017019972.1:0-208 GCF_001483705.2 Eufriesea mexicana | reverse complement strand
ACATATATTCATCCATACATCCCCAGACCCATACTTCCATAAATGCGTCCATTCGTACGTCCATCCTTCGATACATTCATCCATCCATACATCCACCCATCCATACATCCACCCATGCATACATCCACCCATCCATAAATCCACACATACATACATCCATCGAACCATACATCCATCCATCCATACAAGCACCCATCCATACACCCAT
>NW_017019971.1:0-208 GCF_001483705.2 Eufriesea mexicana | reverse complement strand
CAACATTCTTATAGGATGTTTAATTTAATAATTAATACTTACATGAGCGATAGGTTTTGTATTCCCTGTAATAAATCAGATTACTATAGAAAAGTATTTTTGTTGCATAATATTATTATTTTGTAACAAATATAAATTAGCATAGGGAAGCGTAAAGAATAAATTTTTTTATTAAGAAACTTTATTTATAATTGTGTATTTACAATGT
>NW_017019970.1:0-208 GCF_001483705.2 Eufriesea mexicana | reverse complement strand
ATAGCTTGGTGAAGAGATCGCCTAACGCCTTCAATCCAATGGCAACTACAGCCATCTACTTGCTAGAGAATTGGTCTATTCAAAATCTAAAATCTGTTATAGCTTGGTGAATAGGCCGCCTAACACCTTGAGTCCAATGGCAAGCACAGCCATCTCCTTGCCTGAGAATAAGTCTATTCAATGTCTATAACCTGTTATAGCTTGGTGA
>NW_017019969.1:0-208 GCF_001483705.2 Eufriesea mexicana | reverse complement strand
GAGGTTCTACTGGCGTGCTATAGACATTGCAATGCTATAGAATCGTCCCGGAAAATACAATTTAATAGATATTTTCTACTAATTTCGTGGTGAGCTAGCTTCCTTGAATAGGTAAGGAGGAAGGATCCGTTCGGCGTGGTATAGCCATTGTAATGCTTCAGAATCTGGCTGGAAAATTCAATTTTATTAACATTTTCGAATATTATCG
>NW_017019968.1:0-208 GCF_001483705.2 Eufriesea mexicana | reverse complement strand
CTCCTTATTTATGCAGGAAAGTTAGCTCACCACGATATTAGTCAAAAATGCCAATAAAATTAAGTTTTCTAGACAGATTCTTCTGCATTGGTGTGGCTATAGCACACCAAATCGATTTTTCGTCCTTACGTAAGCAAGGAAGTTGGCTCACCACGGTATTAGTCGAAAATGTCATTAAAATTGAATTTTCCATCCAGCTTCTATAGCA
>NW_017019967.1:0-208 GCF_001483705.2 Eufriesea mexicana | reverse complement strand
TCCTCCTTTTTTATGCAAGAAAGATAGCTCACCACGACATTAGTCGAAAATGTAGACAAAATTTAATTTTCCATCCATATTCTATAGCATAGCGACTGCTGTAGCACGCCAATTGTATCCTTCCACCTAATTTAAGAAAGAAATGTAGCTCACCACGATATTAGTCGAAAATGTCAATAAAATTGTACTTTCCAAACACACTCTATAT
>NW_017019966.1:0-208 GCF_001483705.2 Eufriesea mexicana | reverse complement strand
GCAGACAAGAGCAAGAACTTGCACGGCCCATACGTTCGCGCCTTCCGTATGTGCGCGAGGGTGCTGGATTCGGCAGGCTGGGAGATGAGACTCCAAGTAAGAGCCGGTCGTGCCCAAGAGACAATGGCGGAGAGGGTCCGCGTGATGATGGCGGAGATCGCCGGTCTGCGGAAGAAGGACGTCTCCCAGCAGGCGGTTATAGCTGACT
>NW_017019965.1:0-208 GCF_001483705.2 Eufriesea mexicana | reverse complement strand
GGCTATTTCAAAGACGCAGCATTTTCCCGCGAGAAAAATGCACAGTTGTCTAGCGTCAGTTATCTTCAGTTTCGCGCCAAATGAATATACCGGTAACAAATAGTGGAATACTTTTGTACGTCAAAGCGAAATATTAAAGATTATCACAAAACGTTTTGTAAAGTAGTGATACCGCTGAATGAACTTTTAATTGCTACAACTGAGGAAA
>NW_017019964.1:0-208 GCF_001483705.2 Eufriesea mexicana | reverse complement strand
TAAGATTTCTTTGGAAGTTTAATGTTATTGTATCTAAAGGAGATGATTTTCTATGTATAGAAAAGATGTAATTGTTGACAATGCTTAGAATAATTGTAGAAACGGAGAAATACATTCGCTGATATAGATATGCAAGTATATAGAGGTTTTCAGATTTAAAAGTGGTTCTTTGGAAATTTAATGTTACTATATCTAAATTAGAAGATTT
>NW_017019963.1:0-208 GCF_001483705.2 Eufriesea mexicana | reverse complement strand
GAATCTGGCAGGAAGATTCAATTTTATTAACATTTTCTTTTAATATCGCGGTGAGCTAACCTTATTGCATAAACAAGGAGGAACAATTCTATTGGTGTGCTATTGCCATTGCATTGCTATAGAATCTGGCTGGAAAAATTATATATATTGACATTTTCGACTAATATCGTGGTGAGCCGACTTTCCTGCATAAATATGGAGGGAAGGT
>NW_017019962.1:0-208 GCF_001483705.2 Eufriesea mexicana | reverse complement strand
AAGAGAGCCGGCGGTAAGACGGGGCGCCGCGCCTTGTAGACCAGCTCCGCTCGCGCGCTCCCGCGACTGCTGCGAAGAGCGGAGCGATGCCCGGTCACGACACGAAGAAGAGCGGACAAGCAGTGTCCCATCCTTAAGCGGCCGACGTCGCGGCTTGGGAACCCGAGGGCTCGAGACTCTCCTGCGCGGAGGCCATCTCCGATGCAAG
>NW_017019961.1:0-208 GCF_001483705.2 Eufriesea mexicana | reverse complement strand
ATACACAGCTATTCGGTGAGTTTCTGCGCTCTACAGTGCACTAGTTTGCTCTGATTTGCGCTGGGGAGGCCAGCAGTAGTGATCCCGGCACGTTCGGTTTTGTTACGCTGCTTTCGGTTAGGTCACGCTTGGTTAGGTTAGGATAGGATAGCTTCCATTTTGGTGCTATAAACTGCTGTTCGGTCGATGTCTACCCTCTACTCTGCTC
>NW_017019960.1:0-208 GCF_001483705.2 Eufriesea mexicana | reverse complement strand
GCATATCCTAACCAAGCCAAACCAAACGTGACATATCTCTACCAACCGTGCCACGAACATTATCTCTGGCCCCCACAGAGACAAGCAGAACATATTACGGCACAGCAGAGCGCAGAAGTCCAACGGATAGCAGTGTATAGCACAAGATTTCAAGCCACAATATCCTAACTTAACCACTCGCAACATAGCCGAACGTAACCTTACTAAA
>NW_017019959.1:0-208 GCF_001483705.2 Eufriesea mexicana | reverse complement strand
GTCTGTGAGATGATGTCAGTTCTGGTCAGTTCAGTTCAGGCCAGGTGAGGCAAGGTCAGGTCTTGTTAGGTCAGGTCATGCCAGGTCAGGTCAAGTCAGGTCAGGACAGGTCAGGTCAGGTCAGGCTAGATCAGGCAAGGTGAGCCCATGTCGTGTCAGTCAGGACAGGTCAGGTCAGGTAAGGCCGGTTAAAGTCAGGACAAGTCAG
>NW_017019958.1:0-208 GCF_001483705.2 Eufriesea mexicana | reverse complement strand
GCGCGAAATGATGTGCGTTAAATCATATACAAATTGGGACCTTTTAAACAATACACAATTATATAATTACAGTATACAATTATTTAAGATTAAATTTTTTTTGCTACGAATTATTGTTTTATTTTTGTTCATTTATATATGTGTCGCGACCATCATTCTCACCCTCGACACTACATGGATTCCGACTTCGAGGACTTTCTCGCAAGTC
>NW_017019957.1:0-208 GCF_001483705.2 Eufriesea mexicana | reverse complement strand
GCCGAGACCAATGCTGCTGGCCTCGCAACAGCCAGGCAGATTATACCAGTGCACAGTAGAGCGAAGCAATCCACCGGAAGCAGTATACAGCACAAAAGCCAAAGCCATCGTATCCAGACTTAACCTAACCTAATCAAGCATAACTTAACCTAACTCGACCAAACGTGCCACGGCAGCAACAGCTGGCCTCCCTAGAGACAAACAGATG
>NW_017019956.1:0-208 GCF_001483705.2 Eufriesea mexicana | reverse complement strand
AATAAAATTGAATTTTCCAGCCAGATTCCTTGGCATTGCAATCGCAATAGCAAGCCAATAGAATCTTTCCTCCTTATTTATGCAAGAAAGCAAACTCGCCACGATATTAGTCGAAAATGTCAATAAAATTGAATTTTCCGGACATATTCTACAGCATTGCAATGGATATAGCACGCCCAAAGGATCTTTCCGCCATACTTATGCCAGG
>NW_017019955.1:0-208 GCF_001483705.2 Eufriesea mexicana | reverse complement strand
GTGCTATAGCCGTCGCAATGCTATAGAATCTTGCTGGAACCTTAAATTTTATTGACATTTTCGACTAATGCCGTGTTGAGCTAACTTTCTTGCGTAAATAAGGAGGAATGTTTCCATTGGCGTGCTATAGCCACTGCAGTGCTAGAGAATCTGGCTGGAAAATCCAATTTTATTAACATTTTCTTCCAATTTCGTGGTGAGCTAACTT
>NW_017019954.1:0-208 GCF_001483705.2 Eufriesea mexicana | reverse complement strand
CGTTCGGTTAGGTTGCAGTAGCCATGGTAGTGTTTGGATGGCTTCAACTTTTCTGCTATAAACTGCTATTCGGTGGATATCTGCGCTCTACTCTTCTCTATTATGCTCTGATTGGCGCCGTGGAGACCAGTAATAGTGGTCTCAGCACGATAGTTTGAGATAGGATGCGTTCGGTTAGGTTACCCTTGGTTTGGTTATGAAAGGATAG
>NW_017019953.1:0-208 GCF_001483705.2 Eufriesea mexicana | reverse complement strand
AGGCTCGTTTGTATGTCTGAAATTTCGCTGAAGGACGCTTTAATAGATTTGCTTTCGGATTTTTATTAACGAATTAGCGGATATTTGAATGTTGCATGCCTTCGTCTCGGTTCGAATGTTTTGTCTTTCACTTTTGCATTATATCCAGGGTGATTTTATTTGTTCAACGTAACAATAGTTGAATCAATCAGAAGTAAAATTAGTAGGA
>NW_017019952.1:0-208 GCF_001483705.2 Eufriesea mexicana | reverse complement strand
TCTATGATAGAAAGTCTTCGCATTACTATTTTTCTATAACGAAAAAGTCGTCGAGTGCAAAGGGTTAATATTTCTGTTGATTAATTTTTGATCGGCAATTTTGACATTTGAATTGGACAAATTTTTAAATACCATTACATAACGTGACGTTTAATGCTGTAAATTTATATACATACTGGAAATTTGATTGGACGAGTGTCAGAAGAAA
>NW_017019951.1:0-208 GCF_001483705.2 Eufriesea mexicana | reverse complement strand
AAACAAGTATGTAACAAGGAAAAGAGGAAAAACAAGTATTCGAACTAACCTAAAAAGAGAAATACAAAATATCCTGTTGTAGACACGAGAAACCATGATGAAATCATAAAGGAACAAAATGGCGGGTGATTAAAAGAAGTATATTAGAAGATATGCAAATATGTATGTATGTCAGAAGAAATAAGGAAAAATGAATATTCAAACTAAC
>NW_017019950.1:0-208 GCF_001483705.2 Eufriesea mexicana | reverse complement strand
TATCGCGTTGAGCTAACTTCCTTTCATAGGTAAGGAGGAAAGATCCGTTTGGCATGCTATATCCACTGCATTGATGTAGAATCTGGCTGGAAAGTTCAGTTTTATTGACAGTTTCGACTAATATCGTGGCGAGATAACTTCCTTACATAAGTAAGGAGGAAATATACTTTTGTATTGCTATTTCCATGCACTGCTGTAGAATCTACCT
>NW_017019949.1:0-208 GCF_001483705.2 Eufriesea mexicana | reverse complement strand
CATCTACTTGGCAGAGTGGGTCTACTCAAAACCTATAATCTGTTATAGCCTGGTGAATAGGTCTCCTAACGCCTTCAATCCAATGCCAAGTCCAGCCATCTACTTGCCAGAGAATAGATCTATTCAAAATCTATAATCTGTTATTGCTTGGTGAGAAGGCCGCCTAACGCCTTCAATCCAATGGCAAGTACAGTCATCTACTTGCCAG
>NW_017019948.1:0-208 GCF_001483705.2 Eufriesea mexicana | reverse complement strand
GTGCTCGAAAGTTTCCTTTGTGGACACATGGCTCGTCCGGTTCTGGTCTTGGGGGACTTTAACCCCCATTCCGTGGCGTGTGGTTCCGCGCGAACAGACGCTCGCGGAGGTGCCCTGCAAGATTGGGCCGCGGGGTTGGATCTCCGGTTGATCAACCGGGGTGCCGTAAGCCCGTGTGTCCGTTGGAACGGCACGTCCATCGTGGACT
>NW_017019947.1:0-208 GCF_001483705.2 Eufriesea mexicana | reverse complement strand
TTATGCGAGAAAGGTATCTGACCACGATATTAGCAGAAAATGTCAATAAAATTGAATTTTCCAGGAAGACTCTATTGCATTGCAATGCCTATACCACGCCAATAGAGACTATCCTACTCATATATGCGAGAATGTTATCTCACCGCGATATTAGCCGAAAATGTAAATAAAATTGAATTTTCCAACCACACTCAATATCATTGCAATG
>NW_017019946.1:0-208 GCF_001483705.2 Eufriesea mexicana | reverse complement strand
TCCTTAGTTATGTAAGAAAGTTAACTCACCACGATATTAGTTGAAAATGTCAACAAAATTGTGCTTTCCAGCCACAACCTATATCATTTCAATGGCTGTAGCACACAAAATGTATCTTTCCTCCTTAATTACGCCAGGAAGTCAGCTCACCACGATATAAGGCGGTAACGTCAATAAAATTGAGTTTTCCAGGAGGATTCTATAGCGT
>NW_017019945.1:0-208 GCF_001483705.2 Eufriesea mexicana | reverse complement strand
TTTCGACATTTTCGACTAATATCATGTGGAGCAAACTTTACTGCACAAATATGGGGGGGAAGATTCCATTGGTTTGCTGTAGATATTGCATTGCATTAGTTACTGCCCTGAAAACTCAATCTTATTGACATTTTCGTCTAATATTGCGGTGAGCAGACCTTTCTGCGTAAATAAAGTGGAAAGATTCTATCGGTTTGCTATGGCCATT
>NW_017019944.1:0-208 GCF_001483705.2 Eufriesea mexicana | reverse complement strand
TTTCCCTTCGATCCAGCAGCCCTCTAAGCTTCCCGCGCCACCACCGAGCACGTGGTTTCCCTCAACATATGTAGACGTCGCAGCCGAGCGCGCGAAATTCCTCGAAGACGTCTCTCGACACCTTCGCGAACCGTTTTAACCCCGTGTTGAGCCCGATTTTTCCACTTTCCCTCAGTCGGGAAGGGGTTGTTGAGCCCTCCGTCTCGCA
>NW_017019943.1:0-208 GCF_001483705.2 Eufriesea mexicana | reverse complement strand
TTCTATTGGCGTGCAATTGCCATTGCATAGCTATTGAATATTTCTGGGAAATTCAATTTTATTTACATTTTCGAATAATATCGTGGTGATCGATCTTTCTTGCGTAAATATGGAGGAAAGATTCTATTGGTCTGTTATGGCCATAGCAACGTTATAGCATCTGGCTCGAAAATTCAAATTTATTGTCATTTTCGACTAATGTCGTGGT
>NW_017019942.1:0-208 GCF_001483705.2 Eufriesea mexicana | reverse complement strand
GTAGAGCGCAGAAGTACACCGAATTGCGTTGTATAGTACAAAAGTCCACCTATCCTGTCCTCATCTGACCAACCATTGTATAACAGGACGCAACGTGCCTCAGACTGACGTGCGCAGGCCAACACAGCTGGCCTCCCAACAGTCTAGCAGAATACACAACAGCACAGTAGAGCGCAGGAAGCCACCGAATAGCAGTATAAAGCACGAA
>NW_017019941.1:0-208 GCF_001483705.2 Eufriesea mexicana | reverse complement strand
CCATCTACTTGCCAGAGAAGAGGTCTATTCAAAATCTATAACCTGATATAGCTTGGCGAACAGATCGCCTAACTCCTTCAAAACAATGGCAAGTACAGCCATCTACTTGCCAGAGAATAGGCCTTTTCAACATCTATAATATATGATATCTTGGAGAATACATCGCCTAACGCCTTCAACCCAATGGCAAGTACAGCCATCTACTTGC
>NW_017019940.1:0-208 GCF_001483705.2 Eufriesea mexicana | reverse complement strand
GTTGACAAAATAGTCAGACGCCTACATTAATGTTTTGATGGCCGTAATCTATGATGCGTTTGAAAGTTTAATATCTCATGCATCAGTGGTTGTGTGTTTTGTCGCTCTTGCATTGCTATAGGATATAAATCATGATTGAACCGGTTGATCCGTCGGCTACGTTGCTATATTGGTGGATGTACTAGCTACCGTACTGTCAGCAGGTAAT
>NW_017019939.1:0-208 GCF_001483705.2 Eufriesea mexicana | reverse complement strand
GAAAAATTCGTAAGAATCGAAGGATTTCTTAAATCCGAAAGATACACGAGAACCGAAAAACTCGTCGAAAACGAAAAATCAACGAGATCTGAAATATTCGTGAGAACCAAAAAATTCGTAAGACTCGAAATATTTACAAAATCCTAAGATTCACGACACCCGAAATATTCACAAAAATTACAAAATTCATAAGAATTCTTCTCCAAAA
>NW_017019938.1:0-208 GCF_001483705.2 Eufriesea mexicana | reverse complement strand
ATTGAAGGCGTTAGGCGATCTATTCACCAAGCTATATGAGGTTATAGATTTTGAATAGACCTAGTTTCTGGCAAGTAGATGTCTGCACTTGCCATTGAATTGAAGGCGTTACGTGATCTATTCACCAAGCTATAACCGACTATAGATTTCGAATAGACCTATTCTCTGACAAGTAGATGGCTGTACTTGCCATTGGGTTGAAGGCGTT
>NW_017019937.1:0-208 GCF_001483705.2 Eufriesea mexicana | reverse complement strand
CAAGGAAGTTAGCTCACCACGATATTAGTCGAAAATGTCAATAAAATTGAACTTTTCAGTCACTTTCTAAAGTTTTGCAATTTGTACAGCTCGCCAATAGAATCTTTCCTCGTTGTTTATGCATGAAAGCTAGCTCACCACGATATTTGTCGAAAATGTCAACAAAATTGAACTTTCCAGCCTGATTCTATAGCATTCCGACGGCTAT
>NW_017019936.1:0-208 GCF_001483705.2 Eufriesea mexicana | reverse complement strand
CAGAGCGTAGGTCCTGTATTATTTCGAAATGAATCATGTGCAATTTAGGCTACTTTCATAGTCGCTGGCATACACGCGATTTGTTGACTTCTAATTCCATTTTTAATTAAAAAAGAAAAATTCCAACATTTTCCGCAAGGATAGGAATTTGACAATAAATTTTTCTATAATGAAAACGTACATTTGTAGAAAATGTCACGAATTTCAT
>NW_017019935.1:0-208 GCF_001483705.2 Eufriesea mexicana | reverse complement strand
TGTACACCGCTATTCGGTGGGCTTCCGCCCTCTACTGTGCTCTAGTATATTCTGCTTGCCTGTCGGGAGGCCAGCAGTATTGTTCTCAGCACGTTAGTCTGAGCTAGGTTGCGCTTGGTTATGTTACGCTTGGCAAGGTTGGGCTATGATTGCTTTGACTTTCGTGCTATACACGGCTATCCGGTGGATTCGTGGGATCTGCGTTGCT
>NW_017019934.1:0-208 GCF_001483705.2 Eufriesea mexicana | reverse complement strand
TTACTAAATTCTGCTTGGCTCTGTGGATGCCAGGAGCAATGGTCGCCGTTCGTCATTCTCGAGCCTGCTGCGTCTGGTTAGGTTAGATTAGGTCAGGTTCGGTCAGAATGTCTTCGGCTCCTGTGTTATTCACTGCATTGCGGTGGATTTCTGCCATCTACTGTGATCCAGGACATTCTGCTTGGCAAAGGGCAGGCCAGCAATGGTG
>NW_017019933.1:0-208 GCF_001483705.2 Eufriesea mexicana | reverse complement strand
AAGTTAGCTCACCACGGTATTAGTCGAAAATGTCAATAAAATTGAATTTTCCAGCACGATTGTGTAGCATTGCAACGCCTACAGTATGCCAATAGAATCTCACCTCCTTATTTACGCAAGAAAGTTAAATCACCACGATATTAGACGAAAATGTCAATAAAGTTGAATTTTCCGGCCAGATTCTACAGCATTGCAATGGCTACAGCAC
>NW_017019932.1:0-208 GCF_001483705.2 Eufriesea mexicana | reverse complement strand
TTTTCGCCTGATACCGTGGTCAGCTACATTTCCCGCCTAAATAATGAGAAAAGATTCAATTATAGTGCTATAGCCATTGCAGTGCCATAGAATCAGGTTAGAAAATTCATTTTTAAAGGCATTTTCGACTGTTATCTTGCTGAAATAACTTTCTTGCATAAATAAGGGTGAAATATACTAATGGCTTGCTATAGCCATGGTAATGCTA
>NW_017019931.1:0-208 GCF_001483705.2 Eufriesea mexicana | reverse complement strand
TTATTCTGAAATATGTCGCGCTTGTTTATGTTACGGTTGACTACGTTATAATAGCATAGCTTAGACTTTTGAGCTGTACTCTGCTATTCGGTGGTTTTTTTGCGCCCTACATATCTCTTCTACAATCTGCTCGACTCTCAGGAGATCAGCCATAGTGGTCGCAGCACGTTAGGCTGTGTTGAGATACGTTTGGCTATGTTAGGTTGTG
>NW_017019930.1:0-208 GCF_001483705.2 Eufriesea mexicana | reverse complement strand
CTGTGCTCTAGTAGGTACTTCTTGCTTCTGGAGAGGGCAGCAATTGCGGTTTCGGCGCGTTAGGTTGAGTTAGGCTAAGTTTGGATATGACGTGCTGGTTTGGTTTAGTCTTAAGTAGCTTTGACCTTTCTGATATACACAGCGCTCCTATCGAAATCTGCGTTGTACCCAAGTGTACTGGCGCCGTGCGAGCACGCAGAGCTCCCGG
>NW_017019929.1:0-208 GCF_001483705.2 Eufriesea mexicana | reverse complement strand
TTTCTACTGTAAATATATGGTTCGGGTTATTTGTTTTTAACTGTATAAATTAGATGTTAACAATAAATTCAATAATTTATTCAAAGCTAATGGTACCACTTGCGGGTTTTCCAAATTAAGAAATCCTCTTGTACACATCGTTATGTCAAGTTAATTGTAGTACTCTTTATGTGTGTGTTTTTCAGCTTGAGCATTTATATTTTACCGT
>NW_017019928.1:0-208 GCF_001483705.2 Eufriesea mexicana | reverse complement strand
GGCCTCCCCAGAGCCAAGCAGAACATACTAGAGCAGAGTAGAGAGCAGACATCCACCGCATTTTAGTGTACAGCGCAAAAGTCCGAGGTAACCTATCCTAACCCAAGCAAACGTAACCTAACTATACATAACGCGCAGCGGCCATAGTTTCTGGCCTCCACAGAGCAAGGCAGAGAATATTAGATCACAGTGGAGCGCAGCAATCAAC
>NW_017019927.1:0-208 GCF_001483705.2 Eufriesea mexicana | reverse complement strand
ATGTTTAGTGCGGTTACGTTCCGCTAGATTGGGTTAGGCCATGTTTGGTTAGGGTAGCTTTTATTTTTGTGATGTACACTGCAATATGGTGGACCCCTGCGCTCTGCTGTGCTCTTGTATGTCCAACAACAGCGGTCTCGGCACATTAGGTTGTGTTAGGTTACGTTTGGTTATGACACGGTTGGTTAGGATAGGAGAAGGTAGCTTT
>NW_017019926.1:0-208 GCF_001483705.2 Eufriesea mexicana | reverse complement strand
ACATATTAGAGCACAGTAGATCGTAGAAATCCATCGAAAGGCAGTATGTAGCACAAAAGTCAAAGGTACCCTGTCCTAACATTACCAATCGTAACACAACCAGACGTAACAGAACTCAACCTAATGTGCCGCCACCACTATTGCCTGCCTCCCGAGAGCCAAGCAGAAGATATCAGAGGAGAGGAGATCGTCGAAGTCCATAGAATCC
>NW_017019925.1:0-208 GCF_001483705.2 Eufriesea mexicana | reverse complement strand
ACTATCGCTGGCATTGCCAGAGCCAGCTGCAGAAATTAGAGCACTGAAGGGTGCTAAAACCCATTTCATAGCAGACTACATCCCTAAAGTCCTTGCTACCCACATCAAAGCTAAAGAATCGTAACATACACAAACGTATCATAGCTTACACTAGCGTGACGCGGCCTCCATTACTGGCCTACACAGGGACAAGCAAGACAAACTAGAG
>NW_017019924.1:0-208 GCF_001483705.2 Eufriesea mexicana | reverse complement strand
GTCAGACTCTATAGTATTGCAATGGCTATAACATGACAATACAATCTTTGCCCCTTACTTATGCAGCAAAATTAGCTCACCACGATATTAGTTGGAAATATCAACAAAATTGAATTTTCCTGACAGATTCTATAGCATCGCAATCGCTATAGCATGCCAATAGGATCCTTCTTCCTTATTTATGCTACAAAATTAGCTCACCGCGATA
>NW_017019923.1:0-208 GCF_001483705.2 Eufriesea mexicana | reverse complement strand
TTAAAAATAAATAATTTTATATAATTATATTTCTATCCGAATAAAAGACAGCATTAATTTTGTCAAAAACAGCTATATGTTTCCAGAACCTGGGAAATAAAATATGTAAAATAATTCGTTTTCATTCCTCATTTCGATAATTCTAATGTCAATTGCCATTTCTATATTCCTCAAATACTATTTTTATATTTTCTATTACCGAGTACAT
>NW_017019922.1:0-208 GCF_001483705.2 Eufriesea mexicana | reverse complement strand
ATTTTGTAGATATAATCTAATTTATTTAAAAATAAGAAGGAATCCTAAAATATAATTGTAGTTTGCTAATAAACAAATTAAAGACTCTGGATAATTATGATTCAATTAATAGAAGTATTTTTCTTTCTTTTCTTATTATTCTTTGTTTTATTATTTGATCTCTTTTATCTCTTATTACATCTTAGCTTATCTGTTTTCTTAGCTTTTG
>NW_017019921.1:0-208 GCF_001483705.2 Eufriesea mexicana | reverse complement strand
TGATTTGACCAGGGTACGTTTGAAGGAAGACGCGCGAACGTAGTCGAACGACCATCATCGCCCCACGCTCTGGTCTTTTTCCGACTCGTTTCCCCCGGATATTCGCGGCGTATTAGAATCGGTGAACGCTAGTGGGGAATTTTCGCGTGCACCGTGGGAGAGAAAAGTGCATCGGGTCGGTGAAGCCCCCCGCGCGATCGGCGACCGC
>NW_017019920.1:0-208 GCF_001483705.2 Eufriesea mexicana | reverse complement strand
GTTATGAATGCGTGTATGTGTGGATGTATGGACGGATGTATGTACGGGTGTATGGATGGTTTTATGCAAGGGCGTATGTTAGGATGTATGCATGGATGTATGTACGGATGAATGTATGGACGTATGTACGGATGTATGTATGGATGTATGTATGGACGTACGTATGGATATATGTATGGATGTATGGATGTATGGATTGGTGGATGTA
>NW_017019919.1:0-208 GCF_001483705.2 Eufriesea mexicana | reverse complement strand
GATATTAGACGAAAATGTCAATAAAATTGGACTTTTCATTCTGATTCCATGTCAATGCATTGGTTATTGCAAAACAAGAGGATCTTTCCTCCTTGTTCACGCAGAATAGAATGCTCACCACGATATTAGGCGAAAATGTCAATAAAATTGGACTTTTCAGTTAGATTCCATGGCAATGCATGGCCATAGCCAGCCGATAGGACCGTCC
>NW_017019918.1:0-208 GCF_001483705.2 Eufriesea mexicana | reverse complement strand
GTCTATACAATGATGACTTAAATTCCACAGCTACCCTATAATAATCAATGTATAGATCCGTTTTGTCTAGGGTACTTTACAGTTGACTATACAGTACTAAGTACAGCTACCAATACAGAACTATAGCCGTTGGGATAATCCATTCACTGATGATTTTAGTTCCGTAAAGATTCTGGAATGATAAAAGGATATATAAATTGTAGCTGTG
>NW_017019917.1:0-208 GCF_001483705.2 Eufriesea mexicana | reverse complement strand
CAGATAACCTATCCTAACCCAAACGGACTTAACATAACCAAACGCAACTTAACTGTACGTAAAACGGCGCGGCAACGGGTTATGGGCGCCCCGGGGCAAGGCAGGGTATATTAGAGCACAGTAGAACAGTACAGCACAAAAATTGAAGCCATTCAAATCAAACTTAACCTAACCTAAACTAACCAAACGTAACCTAACTCAACCTTTC
>NW_017019916.1:0-208 GCF_001483705.2 Eufriesea mexicana | reverse complement strand
CGGATTGCTCCAACTTTTGTGCTGTACACTGATATTCAGTGGAGTTTTGCGATCTACTGTGCTTTAGCATGTCCTGCTTGGCTCTGGGGAGGGCACCAATAGAGGCCTCAAATCGTTAGGCTTAGTTAGGCTATTTGATCATGTTCTGTTGGCTTTGGTTATGTTTGGGCAGCTTCCACTTTTTTGATACACGCCGTCTTTCTATGGA
>NW_017019915.1:0-208 GCF_001483705.2 Eufriesea mexicana | reverse complement strand
TACTGCTCTCCTCCCATGAGTCGAGCAGAGCATAGATGTGCAATGTAGAGTGCAGAAATCCACCGAATAGCTGTGTGCAGCACAAATGTCAATGATACCCTAAACTAACCTGACGTAACATAACGTATCCAAACGTAGAATACCACAAACTAACGCGCCGAGATCACTATTGATGGTTTCCACAGAGGAGAGCAGAATGTACTAGAGC
>NW_017019914.1:0-208 GCF_001483705.2 Eufriesea mexicana | reverse complement strand
TAGCTTGGTGAATAGGTCGCCAAACGCCTTCAATCCAATGGCAAGTACAGCCATCTACTTTCCTGAGGATAGGTCATTTCAAAGTCTATAACCTGTTATAGATTGGTGAATAGATCGCCTAACCCCTTTAATCGAATTGCAAGAACAGCCATCCACTTGCCAGACAATCGGTCTATTCAAAATCTATAACCTGTTATAGCTTGGTGAA
>NW_017019913.1:0-208 GCF_001483705.2 Eufriesea mexicana | reverse complement strand
GGCTGGAAAATTCAACTTTATTGACATTTTCGACTAATATCGTGGTGAGCTAACTTTCGTGCAGAAATGAGGAGGAAAGATTCTGTTGGCGTGCTATAGCCATAGCAATGCTATAGAATCAGGCTGGAAAATTCAATTTTATTTCCATTTTCGCCTAATACTGTGGTGAGCTAATTTTCTTGCATAAATAAGGAGGAAAGGTTCCATT
>NW_017019912.1:0-208 GCF_001483705.2 Eufriesea mexicana | reverse complement strand
CTATAGCACTGCAATGGCTATAGCAGGCCAATAGAATCTTTCCTCCTTATATATCGAAGAAAGATAGCTCACGACGATATTTGTCGAAAACGTTAATAAAATTGAATTTTCCATGCAGATTCTATATAATTGCAATGGCTACAGTACGGCAATAGTATCCTTCCTCCTTATTTATACAAGAAATTTAGCTCACGACGATATTAGTCGA
>NW_017019911.1:0-208 GCF_001483705.2 Eufriesea mexicana | reverse complement strand
ATGTTGCGTTATTCTCCGCTTCGTTAGGTTAGGCTTGTTGCGTTGGGTTCGGATAGTTTTTACTTTTCTGCAATAAATTGCAGTTCTATGGAATTCTGCGCTATACTCTACCCTACATGCTTTGCATGGCTCCGTGGATGCGAGTAGTAGTGGTCACGGCACGTTCGGTTGAGCAAGGTTACGTATGGCTATTGTCAGGTAGGTTAGG
>NW_017019910.1:0-208 GCF_001483705.2 Eufriesea mexicana | reverse complement strand
TAGTGTGGGTCAAAATACCTATTTTCGGACATTTTATTTTCGGAATTGCTATCTTAATCGGTGCAAATTATACCGATTTTCTTCTAAATAGGACCGCAGTTACGTATACTCTTTCGTTTTCGTGATATCATATTAATTTTGGGGGGCATCATTCTCACCCTCGTTAATAGATGGATTACTAACTGAAGGAGAGTTAGGGTAGATTAAT
>NW_017019909.1:0-208 GCF_001483705.2 Eufriesea mexicana | reverse complement strand
AGTCAAAGCTATCCTAACCCTACCCAACGAAACGTAACCTATCCCTTCCAAACGTTCCGAGACTTATATTGCTGCTCTCCTCCGTGCCAAAAAGAACATATTACAGAAGAGTATATCTCAGATGTCCATAGAATCGCAGTGTATAACTGAAAAGTCGAAGACATCCAAACCTATCCCAACCAAATTTAACCTAACTAAACGAAGCCTA
>NW_017019908.1:0-208 GCF_001483705.2 Eufriesea mexicana | reverse complement strand
TCAATAAAATCAAGCTTTTCAGCCAGATTCTATTGCAATGCTTTGGCTATAGCAAACATATCGTATCTTTCCACCTTATTTTCGCAGAAAGGTGTGCTCACCGCAATATTAAACGAAAATGTCAATAAGATTGAGTTTTCCGGGTAGTATCTAATACAATGCAATGTCTACAGCAAACCAATGGAATCTGCCCCACTTATTTGCGCAG
>NW_017019907.1:0-208 GCF_001483705.2 Eufriesea mexicana | reverse complement strand
CCAGCAATGATGGTGTAGGCACGTTAGGTTCGATTAGCATATGTTTGGCTGTGTTACGTTTTGCCATGTTAGGGTAGGTCAAATTCGACTTTTGCGCTATACGTTACTTTCCGGTAAATATCTTCCTCCACATTGCTCTACTCTGCTCTTCTCGTCTCTCGGGCGTACAGAAATAGTGGTCGCTGCAGGACAGGTTAAGATACGTTAC
>NW_017019906.1:0-208 GCF_001483705.2 Eufriesea mexicana | reverse complement strand
GATATTGGTCGAAAATGTTAACAAAATTGAAACTTCCACACAGATTTATAGAATTGCAATGGCTATAGCACGCCAAGAATCCTTCCTCCTCGTTTATGCAAGAAAGATAGCACACTACGATATTAGTCGAAATTATCAATAAAACTGATTTTTCGAGGCAGATTCTATAGGATTGCAATGGCTATAGCACGCCAATAGAATCCTTCCA
>NW_017019905.1:0-208 GCF_001483705.2 Eufriesea mexicana | reverse complement strand
ATAGAGCGCAGTAGAACACAGAAAGCCAGCATATATTAGCGTATAGCGCAAGAGTCATAGATATCCTAACCCAACCTGACCAAACCAAACGTAACCAAACGTAGAATAACTAAACGTAATAAGCCTAGGCCGCTATTTCTGGCCAATTCAGAGCATAGCAGAAATTATTAGAGCACTATAGAGCGCAGGAATCCACCGAATAGCAGTG
>NW_017019904.1:0-208 GCF_001483705.2 Eufriesea mexicana | reverse complement strand
ATATCGTGGTGAGCAAGTTTTTCTGTATGAATAAGGAGGGAAGATTTTATTGGTTTGCTATAGACATTGCATTGCAATAGAATCTGAAAGAAAAGTCAATTTTATTTACATTTTCGTCTAATATTGTGGTGAGCAAACCTTTCTTCGTAAATAAGGGGGAACGATTCTGTTGGCTTTGATAGCTATTTAATTGCAACAGAATATGAAT
>NW_017019903.1:0-208 GCF_001483705.2 Eufriesea mexicana | reverse complement strand
TTCTTCCATAAGTCAGGAGGAAAGATACTGTTGGCATGCTATAGGCATTGAAATGCTATAGAATCTGGATGGAAAATTCAATTCTATTGACATTTTCTGCTAATATCGTGGCGAGTTAACTTTCTCGCATAAATACGAAGGTATAATTCTATTGACGTGCAATATGCTTTGCAATGCTGCAGAATCGGGTTGGAAAGTTCTATATTAT
>NW_017019902.1:0-208 GCF_001483705.2 Eufriesea mexicana | reverse complement strand
TTCGACAAATATCGTGGCGAGCTAACTTCCTTGCATAAATAATGAGGAGAGAATCTACTGGCGGGCTATAGCCATTGCAACGCTGTTGTATCTGGCACGAAAATTCAATTTCATTGACATTTTGGACTAATATCGTCGTTAGCTAACTTTCTTGAATAAATAAGGAGGAAAGATAATATTGCCGTACTATAGCCAATACAATGCTATA
>NW_017019901.1:0-208 GCF_001483705.2 Eufriesea mexicana | reverse complement strand
TAGAATCCTTCTGGAAAATACAATTTTATTGACATTTTCAACTAATATCGTGGTGAGCTAACTTCGTTGCAAAAGCAAGGAAGATAGATCCTTTTGGAGTGCTATAGCCATTGCAATGCTGTAGAATCTGGCTGGAAAGCTCAAATTTATTGACATTATCGAATAATATCGTGGTGAGTTAACTTTCTTGCATAAGTAAGGAGGATAG
>NW_017019900.1:0-208 GCF_001483705.2 Eufriesea mexicana | reverse complement strand
TTTCCTGTTTTAATTTGGAGGTCCAGCTGGTTATGAGCTTAATTTTGGATCAGATAAATGATCGTGAGCTGATATGCTCTTACCACTAGACTTTTCATTTACTATCACATAATCTTCTTCATCTTCCGCTGCTTCTTCACCAAAAGATAAAAGATTGAAATCTGTGTAAGAAAATTTTTCATTGGAAAAAATAATACTATCAAGGCTA
>NW_017019899.1:0-208 GCF_001483705.2 Eufriesea mexicana | reverse complement strand
CAAAGCAATCCATAGCTAACCCAAGCTGACATAATCTAACCAAACGTTGCCAAACTCAACGTCCCGTGCCGATACCACTACGGCTGGCCCTCCAGTAGCCAAGTTGAACATATTACAGCTCAGTAGAGTGCAGAGGTCCGCCGAGTAGCAGTTTATAGCGCAAAACGCGAAGCTAGGCCCTCCTAACCAAGCCAATCGTAGCGTAACT
>NW_017019898.1:0-208 GCF_001483705.2 Eufriesea mexicana | reverse complement strand
GAATTTTCCCGTCAGATTCTATAGCATTGCAATGGCTATAGCATGCCAATAGAATCTTTCGACATTCTTTATGCAACAAAATTAGCTCACCACGGTATTAAACGAAAATCACAATGAAATTGAATTTTCCAGTCACATTCTATAGCATTGCAATGGCAATAGCGCGCCAATAGTATCTTTCCTCCTTATTTATGCAACAAAATTTGCT
>NW_017019897.1:0-208 GCF_001483705.2 Eufriesea mexicana | reverse complement strand
AATTACATTTTCCAGCCAGATTCTGTAGCATTGCAATGGCTATAGCACGCCAATAGTATCGTTTCACCTTATTTATGCAGGAAAGCTACCTCGCCACGATATTAGTCGAAAATGTCAATCAAATTGAATTTTCAAGGAAGAATCCATAGCATTGCAATGGCTATAGCACGCCAATAGTATCTTTCCAACTTATTTATACAAGAAAGTT
>NW_017019896.1:0-208 GCF_001483705.2 Eufriesea mexicana | reverse complement strand
AATGGCTATAGCACGCCAATAGAATTCTTCTTCCTTATTTCTGCAAGAAAGTTAGCTCACCACTATATAAGTCGAAAATGTCAATGAAACTGAATTTTCGAGCCTGATTCTATAGCACCGCAATGGCTACAGCGTGCCAATAGAGTCTTTCCTCCTTATGAATGCATGGATGTCAGATCACCACAATATTAGTCGAAAATGACAATGA
>NW_017019895.1:0-208 GCF_001483705.2 Eufriesea mexicana | reverse complement strand
ATTATAAATTTTGAATAGACCTATTTTCTGGCAAGTAGATGTCTGTACTTGCCATTGGATTGATCGCGGTGGGCGATCTACTCACCAAGTTGTAAGGGATTATATATTTTGTATAGACCTATTCTCTGGCAAGTAGTTGACTGTGCTTGCCATTGTATTGACGGCGTTAGGCGGTCTGTTCACCAAGCTACAACATGTCATAGATTTT
>NW_017019894.1:0-208 GCF_001483705.2 Eufriesea mexicana | reverse complement strand
TGTGCTATACACTGCCATGCGGTGGATTTCTGCGCTCTGCTGTGCTCTAGTACATTCTGCTTCACTATGTGGCGGCCAGCCGTATTGGCCTCGGCATGATAGTCTGAGTTATGTTGCGTTTCGTTGTGTTACGGTTGGTTAGGCCAGGATAGGGTAGCTTAAACTTTTGCGCTGTACATTGATATTCAGTGGTCTTCTGCGATCAACA
>NW_017019893.1:0-208 GCF_001483705.2 Eufriesea mexicana | reverse complement strand
GAGAGTCAGAATTGAGAAAAACTTAGTGTAATATTTTAGTTAAATAAACCTGTTTTGTTATTAACAGGAGTTATTGTTTATCAGACGCGCAGATCTCTGTCTGCATAGGATTACTTTAGCAAAAAATCCTGCAAATATTGAGGAAACAATTGCATCGTACCCCATCGCAAAAAGTCAAACAAAAGTCAGCACAATCTCGGCCAACTAA
>NW_017019892.1:0-208 GCF_001483705.2 Eufriesea mexicana | reverse complement strand
TAAAGGAATATATTTCTAACATGAAAGAGGAATGTTTGGTTCATGTGGTAGATGTAATAAAAATTCATCAGTTGAGTATAGAACATGTAACAAATGTTTTTTTAAATTAATAGGTGATAACAACGGAATATAATATCCACAATGGAATATATGTGTGAATTAGTGAAGTAAATAGTTCTGAATATTTTAATAAACGTATTAACGATAT
>NW_017019891.1:0-208 GCF_001483705.2 Eufriesea mexicana | reverse complement strand
ACCCATTCGAAGGTTTGGATGGTATTGATCTCGCCCCGAAACCCATGAGCATAGTCCGGGCGAAGGCGACACTCCCCACGCGGGAGGAGCTCGCCAGAGTGCGCCGTCCGCTGTCTGTTGTGGAGCTGTCTGCCATTATATCCGTGAATTGAGCGAGGATAGAGACGATGGCAGACAAGAGTAAAAACCTACTCGGCCCATACGTTCG
>NW_017019890.1:0-208 GCF_001483705.2 Eufriesea mexicana | reverse complement strand
ATCGTGCTAGGATTAACGTTAACACCTGTGCTCGAAGGATACGAAATTCTTGTTCGAAGATTCATTGTATTCGTTGCGTTCGTGTTCGAAGATCGGTAATGGCTAAGAGAGCTAAACAGAGAGAAACTTTCCTGAAGAAAAACTGCGAATCCAAAGTGTCCGACCGAGAGGTTGCATCTCTTCGACAACTTTCGAACAGCTTTCGTTC
>NW_017019889.1:0-208 GCF_001483705.2 Eufriesea mexicana | reverse complement strand
TCCTCCATACTTATGCAAGGAAGATAGCTCACCACGATATTATTCGAAAATGTCAATAAAATTCCACTTTCCTGATCGATTCTGCATCATTGCAACGGCTATATCTCGCAAAATGGATCTTTCCACCATACGTATGCCAGGAAGTTAGCTCACCACGATATTAGTCTAAAATGTCAATAAAATTGAACTTTCCAGCCCGATTCTGCAG
>NW_017019888.1:0-208 GCF_001483705.2 Eufriesea mexicana | reverse complement strand
TGCAATGCTACAGAATCTGGCTGGAAAGTTCAATTTTATTGACATTTTCGACTAATATAGTGGAGAGCTGCCATTCTTCCATAAATCAGGAGGACATATTCTGTTGGCATGCTATAGGCATTGCAATGCTATAGAAACTTGCTCAAAAATTCAATTTTATTGTCATTTTGTAATAATATCGTGGTGAGATATCGTCCTTGCAGAAGTT
>NW_017019887.1:0-208 GCF_001483705.2 Eufriesea mexicana | reverse complement strand
GTAGAGTAAAGTAGGGAGCAGTCGAGCATAGAAATTCGCCGAATATCAGTGTACACCACGAAAATCAAAGCTATCCATGCCTAACTCAATCCAACTTAATTTAATCAACCGAAGCCTAACTCAACCTAACGTGCCAACACCACTGTTGCTGTACTCCCAGAGCGAAGAAGAGCACACTACAGGACAGTATAGCGCAGAAATCCACCCA
>NW_017019886.1:0-208 GCF_001483705.2 Eufriesea mexicana | reverse complement strand
TTGTGTTAGATTATGTTTGATTTGATTTGGATAGGTTGGGTCTGGTTTGGATAGTTTCGACTTCTGTGCTCAACACTGCTATTCTCAGGACTTCTGCGCTCTACAGTGCTCTATCACACTCAGCTTGTCCCTGGGCACGCCAGTGATGGTGGTAAGCTAGATTGCGTTATGTTACGTTTGATTAGGTTAGGTTGGGTTAAGTTTGGTT
>NW_017019885.1:0-208 GCF_001483705.2 Eufriesea mexicana | reverse complement strand
GATTCTATAGAATTGCAATGGCTATATCATGCCTATAGTATCTTTCCTCCTTATTTACACAAGCGGGTTTGCTCACCACGATATTAGTCGAAAATGTCAATAAGATTGAATTTCCCTGCCAGATTCCATAGCATTGCAGTGGCTGTAGCGCGCCAATAGAATCTTTCCTCCATAGTTATGCAAGAAAGGTAGCTCACCACGATATTAG
>NW_017019884.1:0-208 GCF_001483705.2 Eufriesea mexicana | reverse complement strand
TTCTATAACAGGTTATAGATTTTGGATAGACCTATTCTCTGGCAAGTAGATGGCTCTACTTGCAATTGGTTGAAGACGTTAGGCGACCTATTCGCCAAGCTATGACAGATTATATATTCAGAATAGAAGTATTCTCTGGCAAGTAGATGGCTGTACTTCGCATTGGATTGAAGGCGTTAGGCGCTCTATTCACCAACCTACAACAGGT
>NW_017019883.1:0-208 GCF_001483705.2 Eufriesea mexicana | reverse complement strand
ATGCTATAGAATCTGGCTGGAAAATTCAATTTTATAGATATTTTCGAATAATATCGTGGTCAGGTAACTTTTTTGTATAAATATGAACAAAATTTTCTATTGGCTTGCTTTAGCCGTAGCAAGGGTGTAGAATCTGGCGGGAAACCTCGATTTTATGGATGTTTTCAACTAATCTCGTGGTGACCTAACGTTCTTGCTTATAGAAGGA
>NW_017019882.1:0-208 GCF_001483705.2 Eufriesea mexicana | reverse complement strand
TTATTGACATTTTCAACTAATAACGTGTTGAGCTAACTTCCTTGCATAGGTATGGAGGAAAGACCTCTTTGGCGGGCTATAGGCATTGCAATGCTGCAGAATCGGGCAGGAATGTTCAATTTTATTGACATTCTCGACTAATATCGTGGTGGTCTAGCTTCCTTGCATAAGTATGTCGGAAAGATCCTTTTGGCGTGCTGTAGACATT
>NW_017019881.1:0-208 GCF_001483705.2 Eufriesea mexicana | reverse complement strand
GTTTCGTCATCGGAGCGGATTCTCGTCGCACGGTTTCTTTCTCTCGAATAAAACGCGAGTTCCCAGAACCACGTGGTGGACCCTGATCGATGGACCCTGCGAGGAAGGTTCCCATCATGGGTGGTAATAACCAACGAAGCTGCGCCGATTGTCTATCACGCGTGACTCGCTGGTCAGAGGTTGCAAGAAGCTCGAAGATACTTTACAA
>NW_017019880.1:0-208 GCF_001483705.2 Eufriesea mexicana | reverse complement strand
TTAAATGCTGGTAGTAATATTTTGTTGTTAGCATCGACCGGAGCGAAGATCGTACGTTCAGTCAGTCCGAAGCGACACGACTGGCGTTCGTCCCCTTCGGCCGTTAGGAAGCGATACGACTGCGATCGTCCCTTTCGGTCGGTCTGAAGCGACAAGACTGGAATTCTTTCGTTAATAACTCGATAAATAACGTTATGACATATAAATA
>NW_017019879.1:0-208 GCF_001483705.2 Eufriesea mexicana | reverse complement strand
AATAGAATTCTTCCTCCTTACGTGTGCAAGGGAGTTAGCTCACCACGATATATGTCGAAAATGGGAATAAAATTGAATTTTACAGCCAGATCCTGTAGCAATGCAATGACAACAGCACGTCAATAGAATCTTTCCTCCTTATTTGTGCACGAAAGTCAGCTCACAACGATATCAGTAGAAAATGTCAATGAAATTGATTATTCCAGCC
>NW_017019878.1:0-208 GCF_001483705.2 Eufriesea mexicana | reverse complement strand
AGAACTCAGTAGAGCGCAGAAATCTGCCGAACGGAAGGTTACAGCGCAAAAGTCAAAGCCATCATAGTTTAGCCTAAACAAACGAAGCATAAGCAAACGTAACCTGACACAACCTAACTTGCCTAGGTAACCATTGCTGTCATCTACAGACCCAACCAGAATATACTAGAGCACAGTAGTGCGCAGAAATCTGCCGCATTGCAGAGCA
>NW_017019877.1:0-208 GCF_001483705.2 Eufriesea mexicana | reverse complement strand
TTCTTCCGTCCATTCACCCTTCCATTCGTCCACACACACATCCATACATCCGTGCCTACGTACATCCATATATTCTTACATCCAACACCCATGCACTCATACATCCGTACATCCATAACGCAAATATGGCCATACATTCATACACCCATACATACAAACTTCCATACTTTAATACATCCATCCTTCCATACATCCGTACATCCATACA
>NW_017019876.1:0-208 GCF_001483705.2 Eufriesea mexicana | reverse complement strand
ATTTCCGACTAATATTGTGGTGAGGTAGCTTTCTTTCATAAATAAGGATGAAGGATTCAATTTACGTGCTATAGCCATCGCAATGCTAAAGAATATGCATGGAAAATTCAATTTTTTTGACATTTTCGAATAATATCGTGGTGGCATATTTTTCTTTCATAAATCAGGGGGATGGATTCAATTGGCGTGCTGCAGTCGTCGCTGTGCT
>NW_017019875.1:0-208 GCF_001483705.2 Eufriesea mexicana | reverse complement strand
AGATTCTATAGAAGTGCCGTGGATATAGCACGCCAAGTGTATATTTCATCCTTATTTAAGCAAAAAAGATAGTTCACCACGATATTAGTCGAGCATGTTAAAAAAAATGAATTTTCCAGCCAGGTTCTATAGGATTCCAGTGACCATAGTACGCCAGTAGAAACTTTCTTCCTCTATATGCAAGAAAGCTAGGTCACCACGATAGTAG
>NW_017019874.1:0-208 GCF_001483705.2 Eufriesea mexicana | reverse complement strand
GTTATTTAATGTCGGTAGGAGTAGTCAAAATCTGCAAATTCACAATTCCACAATTGGACTTCCATCTGTTCGAAATTTTTATCAGTCTCTCTTTTATTTCAACAGACTTTCTTCGAATAGTTCCTCTTTCGTCATTTCATTCCACTAAAGACACGAATCTATCAAATTCCAGGAACGTTATGGACGTCTGCAGAGGCACAACGATCTC
>NW_017019873.1:0-208 GCF_001483705.2 Eufriesea mexicana | reverse complement strand
AAAAATATTCAGGTGGCTTTTTGTTCTAAATTTTTGGTTTCCATGGAACCCCTTGTGATTGAAGCTTCTAGTCAACAATGTATATACGTGTATATATATACACATAGCGAGAGATGGAAAATATAAAGGGTAGATGAATATGGCCGTTCTGTATAGTCTGTGTCCATGTAGATAGCTAGAGAAGTTGAATTTCTGTGCTTCCCATTTC
>NW_017019872.1:0-208 GCF_001483705.2 Eufriesea mexicana | reverse complement strand
AAGGAGAGTATAGCAGAGCAATATAAAGCGCAGAAGTCAACCGAGTAGCAGCGAATGGCGCAAGAGTCGATATTATGCCGTCCAACCTAACCAAGCGTCCAGCCTAACACAAACTAAAGTGCCTACAACACTATTCTTCGCCTCACCAGAGAAAAGCAGAATACACTAGAGCACATTAGAGCGCAGATGTCGGACGCAATGATCTCTA
>NW_017019871.1:0-208 GCF_001483705.2 Eufriesea mexicana | reverse complement strand
TCGTCACTCTTGCCTGTTAAGCGCGCGTCGTCTCCTACTGCTTAGGCCCGGATTCCGTTCAGTTAAATAGTACAGCAAGGGGTTAATATGTGTATACTAAAAAATCCTTTTTATTGTTGATCAATTGAATGTAAACAATTGAAAGTAAAAACAAAATAAATGAATAAATGAAATATTGTTGATCTGTTGTACAATATTGTATATGTAA
>NW_017019870.1:0-208 GCF_001483705.2 Eufriesea mexicana | reverse complement strand
ACCTGACCTGGCTTGACCTGGACCGACCTGACGTGACCTGACCTGACCTGACCTGACGTGGCCAGACATCGCCTGGCCGTGCCTGACCTGACCTGACCTCACCTGATTTGACCTGACCCGACATAACCTGACTTGACCTAACCTTATTTTGCAAAGCCTAGCTTAACCTATCCTAGCCAGTCCTACCCTAACCTCACATAATATAACG
>NW_017019869.1:0-208 GCF_001483705.2 Eufriesea mexicana | reverse complement strand
CTATAGCCATTGCAATGCTATAGAATCTGGCTAGAAAATTCAATTTTGTTGACATTTTCTACTAGTATCGTGATGAGATAATTTTCCTGCATAAATAAGTAGGGAAGATTCTATTTTCGTGCTATAGCCATTGCAATGCTATGGAATCTGCCCGGAAATTACAATTTTATTGTTATTTTCTACAAGTATCATGGTGAGCTAACTCCCT
>NW_017019868.1:0-208 GCF_001483705.2 Eufriesea mexicana | reverse complement strand
GTAGGGATAGGTTAAGTTTGGTTAGGTTAGGTTAGGATATGTTTGGTTTTGTTAGCTTCTACTTTCATGCTATGCACAGTTATTCGGTGGAATCCTGCCCTCCATTGTGCTCTTGTCTGATCTGCTATGACCTGGTCTAAACTACCTTGTCCTAACAAAACCAAACGTGACATAGCCAAACGCAACATATCTCAGCCTAACGTGCTGA
>NW_017019867.1:0-208 GCF_001483705.2 Eufriesea mexicana | reverse complement strand
AGGACATATTAGAGGAAACTAGGGCGCAGAAATCCATAGCATCGCACCGCACAGCAGAAAAGTCAAGGATATCCGATCGTAACCCAAACTAACATAACCCAACATATCGTAACCAAACGCAACGTAGCGTCCCGCGACCACTATTGCTGGCCACCCCAGTGTCTATCAGATCAGAGTAGAGCATAGTGGAGTGCAGGAATGAACAAAA
>NW_017019866.1:0-208 GCF_001483705.2 Eufriesea mexicana | reverse complement strand
AGGTTCGCGTAGGTATTACCATTCTGTAATACACTGCGATTCCATGGATTTCTGCGCCCTACTAAGCAATAATATTTTCAACTTGGCTCTGGGAATGTCAGCAATCGTGGTCTCGGGGCATTATGTTGATTCAGGTTGCGTGCGGTTACGTTGGATTGCCCAAAGTTAGGTCGATGTAGCTTTAACTTTTGTGCTCTACACTGATATT
>NW_017019865.1:0-208 GCF_001483705.2 Eufriesea mexicana | reverse complement strand
TATTGCTGGCATATCCAGGGCCAAGCAGAATGAAGCAGAGCACAGTCGAAGGCAGAAAACCTCCGAATAGCAGTATACAGCACGAAGGTCGAGGATAGCCTGGATGAGATTAGCCTATCATAACCAAACCAAATCTAACACAGCCAAACCTAATGTGCCGAGACAACTATTCCTGGCATCCTCAGAGCTAACCAGAATATACTAGTTC
>NW_017019864.1:0-208 GCF_001483705.2 Eufriesea mexicana | reverse complement strand
GACTTTCGTGCCATTCATTGCCAGTAGGTGGAATTCTGTGCGCTACTGCGCACTGGTATGTTCCGCTTAGCTCTGGGGTGGCCAGTATTAGTGGTATCGGCACGTTAGTTTGAGATATGTCAGGTTTCGTTAGGGTATGTTAGGAAGGCATGGTTACGGTTACTTTGAATTTTGTGCCATACACTACTCTTCGGTACATTTCTGCGCT
>NW_017019863.1:0-208 GCF_001483705.2 Eufriesea mexicana | reverse complement strand
TACTCTGATATTCGGTGGACTTCGATGATATTCTGTGCTCCAATTTTTCCTGCTGGGGTCTGCGGATGCCAGCAATGGTGGTGCCCGGCACGTTGGGCAGAGTTATGTTACGTTTGATTTCGTTACGTTTGGTTAGGTTAGGACTTGATTGCTTTGACTTTTGTGCTATGAACCACTTTTCGGAGGATTTCTGCTCTCTACTGCGCTC
>NW_017019862.1:0-208 GCF_001483705.2 Eufriesea mexicana | reverse complement strand
TGACAGTCAGTGTGCCAGTGAGTCAGTCAGTACCTAAGAAGTCCAAGTCAGTCTAAGAAAGATTAGAAAAGCATGCCTATTGTAATGAGTAGATAAGGATTGCCCCACATTAACGTTAGGTGATAACAACGGGGTACATAAAATCAAACAAACGATAGCGGCAAATCCTTTTGTCGGAATGTCTGTAGAATGATTGAGAGAGAAAACG
>NW_017019861.1:0-208 GCF_001483705.2 Eufriesea mexicana | reverse complement strand
CGCCACGATATGAGTCGAAAATGACAATAAAGTTGAATTTTCGAGGCAGATACTATAGAATTGTAATGGCTATAGCACGGCAATAGCATCTTTCCTCATTATTTATACAAGATAGTTAGTTCACGACGATATAAGTCGAAAATGATAATAAAATTGAATTTTCCAGACAGATCCTATAGAATTGCAATGGCTATAGCACGCCAATAGA
>NW_017019860.1:0-208 GCF_001483705.2 Eufriesea mexicana | reverse complement strand
GTGTCACGGTCGCTATTGCTCGAAACCCCAGAGTCTGGCGGAGTATAGTAGAGCAATGCAGAGGGCGGAGATACTCGGAATAGATGTGCATAGCACAAATGTCAAAGAAACACCATCGAAACCTTCCTAACCTATCCGAACGAAACGTAACGCAACTCAAACTAACGAGCCGAGACAACTACTAAAGGCCGCCCCAGAGACAAGTAGA
>NW_017019859.1:0-208 GCF_001483705.2 Eufriesea mexicana | reverse complement strand
TACACAACCTATCGTGTAACGAACTCTATTGCTGGCCGCATCGGAGTCGAGCAGAGTATAGTACAGCAGTGTAGAGCGCAGAAATCCACCGAAAAGCAGCCGCTGCAACCAAACATAACCGAACCTAGCCTAGACAAACGAAACGTAACTCAAACGAATGTGCCACGGCCACAGTTGCTGACCACCACAGGGCCGAGCAGGGTATAGT
>NW_017019858.1:0-208 GCF_001483705.2 Eufriesea mexicana | reverse complement strand
TTCAAACGATGGTGGGGGAGGACCCCCACAATGGCGAAGACTTTAATACCAAAAGTGTAATAGGAACCTAAAATCTGCGGCCGGCCCCTGAGGACCGGACAGGCCCGAACAGAAAGTCTAGCATCTGTCCCTGGGGACCGGTGTGGCATTTCACGTGTTAAATAATTTTTTCGGTGAAGCTAGCAATTCTTCATACTGCTGTGAATAG
>NW_017019857.1:0-208 GCF_001483705.2 Eufriesea mexicana | reverse complement strand
AAAAAAGCGAGGAGCTTAAGGAGATCATGCACGCTTCGATTATATGGAATTCTCGAGAATTTGATTTCAATTCTTTCTTTTTCTTTCTTTTTTTTTGTTTTGTATGACCGACTCTGTACATTATCTACCATTCGCAGACGTTGTCACCGTTTCAGATACTCCGTGTAAATTTTATTACACCGCGATACAATTGCAACGAGCAACACGG
>NW_017019856.1:0-208 GCF_001483705.2 Eufriesea mexicana | reverse complement strand
CCTAACGTGGCGAGACAACTATTTCTGGCCACGCCAGAGCCAAGCAGAGCATACTAGAGCGCAATAGGGCGCTGAAATCCAACGAATAGCTTTGAGCGGCACAAAAGTTTGAGCTACTCTCCCCTAGCATATCCGAAACTTTCACACCCAAACGTAGCCTAACCATGCCTAACGCGACCAGACCACTAGTGCTGGCATCACCAGAGCC
>NW_017019855.1:0-208 GCF_001483705.2 Eufriesea mexicana | reverse complement strand
GTATGTATGGATGTAGGTATGCATGGATGAGTGCATGGATGGATTGATTTGTGGATGTATGGACGTGTGCATGTATGGATGTATCGATGGATGGATGTATTAATGTGTGGACGTTTCTATGTATGGATGCATGAATGTATGGCCGTATTTGCGTTATGGATGTACGGATATATGTATGCATGTATGTATGTATGTAAGAATATATGGA
>NW_017019854.1:0-208 GCF_001483705.2 Eufriesea mexicana | reverse complement strand
CTGCGCTATAATGTGCTAAAACATGCGCCACAAGTCTCTTGGGTTGCCAACAATAGTGGTTTCTGTCCGTAAGGTTGAGTAATGTTACGTTACATTAGTCTAGATTCGGAAGGCACGGCAGGGATTTCTCTGACCTTTGAGCTACAAACTGCCATTCGGTGAATTTCTGCGCTCTACATTGCTCTACTACATTCTGCTCGACTCTGGG
>NW_017019853.1:0-208 GCF_001483705.2 Eufriesea mexicana | reverse complement strand
CCGTAGTTGAATATCAAAAGAAGTTCGATATTTAAAATAAGTAAAGTATGAAACATTCTTAGTACGAATAAGTTTATAGCGCGTTGAGGGTGTACTAAATTAACGATATTACCAACGCAGGAGTGAGTCATTGCGACGACACATTCCTCGTGATCGACACTAGAACCTCTAGTGTGACGCGGCCAAGTGATGTGCAAATGCAACAAAT
>NW_017019852.1:0-208 GCF_001483705.2 Eufriesea mexicana | reverse complement strand
ACTATTGCTGGCCTCCACTGAGACAAGCAGTCCATATTAGGGTAAAGTAGAGCGCAGATATCCGCCGATTATCATTGCATAGTATGAAAGTCAAAGCTCTCCTGCCCTGACCTAACCAAACGTAACGTAACCAAAGGTAACATAGCCCTACCTAAAGTGCCAAGACACATACTGCTGGCCTCCCCGGAACCCAGCAGAGCGTATTAGA
>NW_017019851.1:0-208 GCF_001483705.2 Eufriesea mexicana | reverse complement strand
CACGCCAAAAGTATCTTTCCTCCTTACCTATGCAAGGAAGTTAGCTCACCACGGTATTAGTTATAAATGTTAATAAAATGGAATTTTCCAGCAAGACTCTATAGCACTCCAATGGCTATGGCATGCCAATAGAATCTTTCTCCTAATTTATGCCAGAAAATTAGCTCACCAGTATAGTAGTCGAAAATGTCAATAAAATTGAATTTCC
>NW_017019850.1:0-208 GCF_001483705.2 Eufriesea mexicana | reverse complement strand
GCGCAGAAATACACCGCAAAGCTGTGCATAGCACAAGAGTGAAAGGTATACTGACCTAACTTGGCACAAACTGACTTGCCAAACGTAGTGCAACTGAACATTGCATGACGAGGCCAATATTGCTGGCCTACCCAGAGCCACGCACAACATGTTGTAGCATAGTAGAAGGCAAAAACCCACAGAATAGCCGTGTATAGCACATAAATCG
>NW_017019849.1:0-208 GCF_001483705.2 Eufriesea mexicana | reverse complement strand
TCAAGGCTTAGAGGTTAGAGTGTTAGAAAATGTCCATATCAAATCTTCGATTCGCTGTCATTACGATCCTAATCAAACTAGAAAACCGATTAAGACTAAAAATTACAATTAAATCCGGTAATACATTAGAAATAACCGAAGTACTTCACATAACCTCACATAACCTCACATAACCTCATATTGTCACAAATAAACCGCGATTCATTCT
>NW_017019848.1:0-208 GCF_001483705.2 Eufriesea mexicana | reverse complement strand
TATACAGCGCGTGAGGGACGAATACAGTGCAGTCTTAGGGTAGTATTAATACTAGAACTACCTAGCGCCAGTGGACGACGTGCTAAGTGAGAGGTTTGGGACCGCGTGCTAATTTCTTAGCTTTGAGTTAGAAGTGGTCGTTTTCCTGGGCATGAGAGTGTGCGATCGTGTGTGTAAGGTGTGTAGGGGCGTATACAGCGCGTGAGGG
>NW_017019847.1:0-208 GCF_001483705.2 Eufriesea mexicana | reverse complement strand
CATAACCTCACCATACATAACATAACGGAACGTAGCATAAACCGACCAAACATGCCGTGGCCAGTGTTGGTGGTCTCTCCAGGTCCAAGCAGAATATTCCAGCTCACAGTAGAGCGCAGAAATCCGCGGATAGCCGTGTATAGTTCGAATATCAAGACTATCGTATCCTAACCTCACCATACGTAACATGAACAAACGTAGCATAACT
>NW_017019846.1:0-208 GCF_001483705.2 Eufriesea mexicana | reverse complement strand
GGATTGAAGGCGTTAGGCGATCTATTCACCAAGCTATAAGAGATTTTAGATTTTGAATAGACCCATTCTCCGGCAACTAGATGGCTCTACTTGCCATTGGATTGAAGGCGTTAGGCGACATAATCGCCAAGCTGTGACAGCTTACAGATTTTGAATAGACTTATTCTCTGTCATGTAGATGGCTGTATTTGCCATCGGATTGAGGGCG
>NW_017019845.1:0-208 GCF_001483705.2 Eufriesea mexicana | reverse complement strand
TACAGTAAAGGTACTCAGTACATCACAGTAAAAATGAAGCACTCAATATACCGTAAAATACTCGGTACATTACAGTAAAATTCAAATATTCTAAATACAGTAAAGTACTCAGCACATTAGAGCAAAAGTAAAGCACTGAAAACAACATAAAATACTCAGTACATTACGGTAAAAGTGAAGCACTCAAAATACCTTAAAATACTCAGTA
>NW_017019844.1:0-208 GCF_001483705.2 Eufriesea mexicana | reverse complement strand
AATTACGTTTGGATTGGTTAGGATAGGGTAAAGTCAACTTTTGTGCTATGAACTGCTATTCGGAGGATTTCTACGTTCTACACTGTAAAGCTATGCACTGCTCGTCTTTGGGGGACAATAATAGTGGCCTCGGCACATTAGGTTGTGTTCGGCTACGTTCGGTTGTATTACGTTTGCAATGGTTGTGCTAGGGTAGCTATGACTTTTG
>NW_017019843.1:0-208 GCF_001483705.2 Eufriesea mexicana | reverse complement strand
ATACGACGTACCGCTGTTGTTTCCTGAGACTGCTTAAAAGTTAGTAAAAGAGAGGAATTGCGATATGATATTGTATTTTATAACCTTCTGATAATTCGCCAATTTCGTATCTAATTAAACGATGTAACGTGCTTTGTGTCAAATACTTTGTATAGCTATTCTACGTGATTGGTTTTTCGATGGACACGATTCTAAGGAAAGGGATAAT
>NW_017019842.1:0-208 GCF_001483705.2 Eufriesea mexicana | reverse complement strand
TACATACATCCTTACATACAACCATAAATGCATCCGTACATAAATCGATACGAACATCCATACATACATCCGTGTATACATCCGCACATACATCCATTCACACATCCATTCATACATCCATACATACATCCACAAAAACATCCAAACATACATACATACATCCTCACACTCACTCATCCATACACCTGTACATCAATACATCCATTCA
>NW_017019841.1:0-208 GCF_001483705.2 Eufriesea mexicana | reverse complement strand
ATGGATGTATGGATGGATGGATTTATGGATGTGTGGATGTATGAATGAATGGATGGATGGCTGCATGGATGTATAGATGTATGGGTCGATGGTTTAATGGATGGGTGCTTGTATGGACGGATGGATGTATGGTTCGATGGATGTGTGGATGAGTGGATGTACGGATGGATGGATGTATGGAAAGATAGATGTACGGATGGATGTATGT
>NW_017019840.1:0-208 GCF_001483705.2 Eufriesea mexicana | reverse complement strand
GTCCGTTTAGGTTTGGTTTGGCTAGGTTAGGTTAGGTTAGTTTCGGAGAGCTTCGCCCTTCGTAGTATAAATCGTTCTTCGGTGGATTTACGCACTTCGCTGTGCTCCAGAATGTGCTGCTTGTCTCTGGGAGGGCCAATAAATCTGGTCTCGACGCGATAGGTTGAGATATATAACGTTTGGTGATGTAACGCTTCGTTAGGTTAGG
>NW_017019839.1:0-208 GCF_001483705.2 Eufriesea mexicana | reverse complement strand
ACGATATCAGCCGAAAATGTCAAAAAAATTGAATGTTCCAGACTGATTCTATCGCATTACAGTTGCGACAGCGCGTCAATAGAGTCTTTCCTCCTTATTTAGTCAAGAGAGCGAGCCCACCACGACATTAGTCGAAAATGTCAAAAAAATTAAACTTTACAGCCAGATTCGATAGCACTACAATGGCTATAGCGTGCCAATAGAATCT
>NW_017019838.1:0-208 GCF_001483705.2 Eufriesea mexicana | reverse complement strand
CCCTGGAGATGCTGGTAGTAGTAGTTTCGGCTCGTTATGTTGTGTTTGGCTACGCGTGTTTATGTCACGTTTGGTTTGGTTAGGATAGCATCGCTTTGACATTTCTGCCGTTCTGTGGGCTACTGCGCCCTAAGCTCCTCTAGTACGTTCTGCTTGGCGATGGAGAGGCCTGCAGCAGCAGACTCGGCCCGATAGGTTTATTTAGTTT
>NW_017019837.1:0-208 GCF_001483705.2 Eufriesea mexicana | reverse complement strand
CCAATGGCAAGTACAGCCATCTACTTGACAGAGCATACGTCTATTCAAAATCTATAACCTGTTGTACCTTGGTGAATAGACCGCATAACGCCTCCAATCGAATGAAAAGTACAGACATCTACTTGCCAGATAATATATCTATTCTAGATCTGTATTCTGTTATAGCTTGGTGAATACGTCGCCCAACGCCTTCAATCCAATGACAAGT
>NW_017019836.1:0-208 GCF_001483705.2 Eufriesea mexicana | reverse complement strand
GCCGAGGCCACTATTGCTGGCCTCCCCAGAGCCAAGCAGGAAATATTGGAGCGCAGTAGATCGTAGAAATCGGTGTACAACTGTGTATAGCACAGGCGTCTAGACTATCCTATCCAACCTCACCAAACGTAACATATCCAAACGAGGCGTAAGCCAAACTAACGTGCCGAGACCACTGTTGCTGGCCATCCCAGTGCTAAGCAGAATG
>NW_017019835.1:0-208 GCF_001483705.2 Eufriesea mexicana | reverse complement strand
AATTTTATTGACATTTTCGATTAATATCGTGTTGACCTATCTTTCTTGCATATGTATGGAGGATAGATTCCATTGACGTGATTTAGCCATTGCAATGCTATAGAATCTGGCTGAAAAATTAAATCTTATTGTCGTTTTCAACTATTATCGTGGTAACCTGACTTTGTTGCGTATACAAGGTGGAAAGATTCTACTGGAGTGCAACAGC
>NW_017019834.1:0-208 GCF_001483705.2 Eufriesea mexicana | reverse complement strand
TGGTTTGTTAGGCTAGGAGAAGACAGCTCCGACTTTAGAGATATAGTCCGACACTAGGTGGATACCTAGGCCGAACTATGCTCTAATATGGTCCGCATGGCTCCGGGAAAGCCAGCAAAGGTACCCTCGGCACCTTACTTTGGGCCACGTTACTTTCGGTTAGGTTGGGTTATTCAAAGTTTGATCTGGGTATCACTATCTTTTGTGC
>NW_017019833.1:0-208 GCF_001483705.2 Eufriesea mexicana | reverse complement strand
AGTGGTCGCGGCGCGATATGTTGAGTTAGTTTGCGCTTGGTTATGTTACTACTGGCTTGGATAGGAGAGGACAACTTTGGCTTTAGTGCCATAGTCTGCCATCCATTTGAGTTCTGTGCCATACAGTGCTCTAATGCTTTCAGCTTGGCTATGGGAAGGACAGCAGTAGTGGCCTCTGCACGTCACGATGTGTCAGGTTTCGTTCGGA
>NW_017019832.1:0-208 GCF_001483705.2 Eufriesea mexicana | reverse complement strand
ACATATTAATGTTATTATTTCCTCGAGTGCCTTTTTCTGAATGAACAGTTAACTGTTCTTTATAAATACTTATAATCGTACTTTCTTCATTTCTACTTATGCATTTCCTTTTTCTCGCGGATAACATTGGAATATTTGTAGATTGGTGAATTTGAATCAGATGACGACATTGTTAACAGAATTTTAACACAAATTATAAGTATAAAAA
>NW_017019831.1:0-208 GCF_001483705.2 Eufriesea mexicana | reverse complement strand
CTACACCATTGCAATGGCTATAGCACGCCAAATGGATCTACCCTCCATACTTATGACAGGATGATAGGTCACCACGATATTATTCGAAAATGTCAATAAAATTGATCTTTCCAGCCCGACTCTGCTGCATTGCTATGCCTATAGATTGCCAATATAATCTTTCCTCCTTTCATATGCAAGAATGCTAGCTCACCGCGATATTAGTCGA
>NW_017019830.1:0-208 GCF_001483705.2 Eufriesea mexicana | reverse complement strand
ATGATATTGAAAGTGCCTGGCAGATTCAATTATATTGACATTTTCGACTAATATCGTGTTTAATTATCTTTCTTGCGTAAATAAGGCGGAAATATTCTATTGGTGTGCTACTGCCATTGGAATGCCACAGTATCTGATGGAAAATTCAATTTCATTGACATTTTCGACTAAAATGGTGGTGAGCTTACTTTTTTCGATATATCAGGAG
>NW_017019829.1:0-208 GCF_001483705.2 Eufriesea mexicana | reverse complement strand
AACAAACTTCACGAGACCGCCATTGCTCGCCACCGCAGAGACAAGAAGAATGTACCAGAGCACTGTATAGCGCAGAAAACCACCTTGCTTCATTGGATAGTACAAAAGAACGTAGATACCCTAACCCAACTTGACCAAATACAAACTCACCAAACGCAGCGTAACCCAACATGACGTGCCGCGACCACTACTCCTGCCCCCCCCCCCC
>NW_017019828.1:0-208 GCF_001483705.2 Eufriesea mexicana | reverse complement strand
AAAACGGCCGCCTACAGTTAAAATAAACAAGATATCTATCAAAATGGCTACATCTGTCAAATACCTCGGAATTCATTTCGGTACACGCTTCAATGTCGCCTCACATACAGTGTACCTGCAAAACAAGACAAAAACTGTTTTTAAAAACCTGTCGTTTATCGCAAAGGCCAAATGGGGTCTCCACGCCACTACGTTGTGTAAGCTTTAC
>NW_017019827.1:0-208 GCF_001483705.2 Eufriesea mexicana | reverse complement strand
TATGGATGTATGCATGGGTGCGTGTATGGATGTATGTTTGGATGTGTGGATGGATGGTTATAAGGTTGGACGGATTTATGGATGTATGGATGTGTGGTTGTATGGATGTTCGAATGTATGGATGTACGGATGTATCGATGTACGGATGTATGGATGGATATATGTACGGATGTATGCATGGATAGATGTGTGGATCGATGGATGTATG
>NW_017019826.1:0-208 GCF_001483705.2 Eufriesea mexicana | reverse complement strand
GGATGTATGTATGGATGTATGTACGTATGTCTCTATGGATGCATGGATGGATGGGTGGATGGGCGGATGGATGTCTGGATGAACGGATGTATGGACGGATTGAGGTACGGAGGCATGGATGTATGTATGTGTGGGTGGACGAATCGATGGGTGAATGGACGGAAGAGTGGATGTATGTATGAATGCTTGTATGGATGAATGTATGGAT
>NW_017019825.1:0-208 GCF_001483705.2 Eufriesea mexicana | reverse complement strand
ATTATCATACAATTATAGTCTGATGTCTGGAACCATGGTAAAAAATAATAAGAATAATAATAAGATCAAAGAATAATAATAATAACCGAACCGCTGAGAGTCAGAAAAGAATAAAAGCTTGGCCTATCACAGCTCTCAATTATTCCTATCGGTTTCAAACGTCGGAGACGCCATAACTCTTTGGGGCACACTGGGATCCAAAGTGTCC
>NW_017019824.1:0-208 GCF_001483705.2 Eufriesea mexicana | reverse complement strand
CATGTTATAGCATGGTGAATAGATCGCTTAACGCCTTCAATACAATGGCAAGTGCAGCCATCTACTTGCCAGAGAATAGGCCTATTCAAGGTATATAATCGGTTATAGCTTGGTGAATAGGTCGCCTAACGTCTTCAGCCAATGGCCAGTACAGACATCTTCATGCCAGGGAATTGGTCTATTCAAAATATATTACCTGTTATAGCTT
>NW_017019823.1:0-208 GCF_001483705.2 Eufriesea mexicana | reverse complement strand
ATGGGATTCTCGAAACTTAACATTAGAACTACCGATCTTTAATGGGTACCTAACTATTGTGGACTTGGTTTTATTAGTGTGAATGCAAGTATGCGAGGTCGAGTAATGGCACGAATGTAGATATGTATGTCTTTGGAAGTGCGAGTGGAAGATCTAGAATGCATGGTGTTGTGCAGTTGCTATGGATCAGAGTCCATTTGTTATGAGG
>NW_017019822.1:0-208 GCF_001483705.2 Eufriesea mexicana | reverse complement strand
AGCGCAGTGGAACGCAGAGAACCACCGAGTAGAAGTGTATGACAGACGCGACGGCCTTGACTTCTGCGCTATTCATAAATGTACGGTGCATTTCTGCTTTCTTCTGTGCTCTAGTATGCTCTGCTTGGCCCTGGGGAGACCAGCAATATTGGTCTCGCTGCGTTATGTTGAGTTACACTACGTTTGGATAGGTCACGTTGGGTTAAGT
>NW_017019821.1:0-208 GCF_001483705.2 Eufriesea mexicana | reverse complement strand
ATAGCATTGCGACGGCTATATCACGCCAATTGACTCTTTCCTCCTTATTTATGCAATTAGGTTTGCTCACCACGATATTAGTCGAAAATGTTAATAAAATTGAATGTTCCAGTCAGATTCTACAGCACTGCAATGGATATAGCAGGCCAAAATGATCTTTCCTCCTTACCTACGCAAGGAAGTTATATCACCACGATATCAGTCGAAA
>NW_017019820.1:0-208 GCF_001483705.2 Eufriesea mexicana | reverse complement strand
TAACGTGCCGAGGCCACTATTGCTGTCCTCCACAGAGCCAATCTGAATACACTAGAGCACGATTGATCGTAAAAATCGACCGCATTCCAGTTAAGACGGCCTCGACATTTGTGCTATGCACTGCTATTCGGTGAATCTCTGTGCCCTACTGTGCACTAACATCTTGTGCTTCGCTCTGGGGAGGCCAGCGATAGTAGACACAGCTTGT
>NW_017019819.1:0-208 GCF_001483705.2 Eufriesea mexicana | reverse complement strand
CGGTAATCTGCCGAATAGCAGAATATAAAGCAAAAGCAACAGCCAGCCTAACCAAACGTAAGGGAACCTAACCTAACCGAACGGAATATAACTCACCATATCGTGCCACGTTCGCTATTGCTGGCTTGCACAAAGTCGAGCAGGGCATAGTAGAGCAATGAAGAGCGCAGGTATCCATCGAGTAGCAGTGTAGAGCACAAGTGTCAAA
>NW_017019818.1:0-208 GCF_001483705.2 Eufriesea mexicana | reverse complement strand
GCAGGATAACGTGCACAAGCCTATCCTAACGTAACATTACCAAACGTAACATAGCACAACGTATCGTGCCGCGACGACTATTGCTGGCGCCCCCAGAGGCAAGCAGAGTATGGTAGAGCACAGTAGAGCCCAGGAGTCCATAGGGTAGCTGTGTTGAGCGAAAAAGTCAAAGCCTCCCTGACCTAACCCAAAATAATCTAACCCTACC
>NW_017019817.1:0-208 GCF_001483705.2 Eufriesea mexicana | reverse complement strand
ACTTGGTCGCTACATTAAGACTCTTTTATTACTCTTATATTTTGTATCACTTTTAATCACCTTGTTTTATTTGACCTCGATGTATCATATTCTCTTTCTTCATCAATTCAGCAATTATGTAGTAATTTCTAAATGCAATATTTGTTATCAATAATGAAAATTTGTATATCTTATATGTATGATTGTATCGGAATATTTATTAGTATTT
>NW_017019816.1:0-208 GCF_001483705.2 Eufriesea mexicana | reverse complement strand
ATGGATGGGTGGATGTATGGATGTGTGGATGCATGGATGGATGGATGTATGGAAAAATGGATGGATGGATGTATGTATGTATGGATGAATGGCTGTTTGGATTGATAGATGTATGGATGGATCGAGGTATGGATGGTCGGATGTTCGGAAATATGAATGTATGGATGTACGGCTGTGTGCATGTATGGATGTATGGATGAATGGACGT
>NW_017019815.1:0-208 GCF_001483705.2 Eufriesea mexicana | reverse complement strand
GAAATCAGCGGAAATAAAGTGCAAAGCATAAAAGACAGGGATATGCTGACCCAACACGACAAAGCCTGACCTAGCCAAACGAAGCCTCTCTCAACCCAACGTGCCGTGACCACTATTGCTGCCCCCCCCCCGTGCCTCGCAGTGGAAATAACAGCGCTGTAGAGCGCAGAAAACCACCGAACAGCAGTGCACAGCACAATAGGCAAAG
>NW_017019814.1:0-208 GCF_001483705.2 Eufriesea mexicana | reverse complement strand
AGATGACAGAAATACACAGAGTATGACTGCACAGCACGAGACTCAAAGGTATCCTAGCAACACGTAACCTAACCTAACATAATCAATCTTACCCTAACCCATCCTAACGTGCCGCGACCGCTATTGACTTCATCCCCAGATGCATGCAGCCTATAGTGGAGCAATCTAGATCGAAGAAGACCACCGAATAACATTGCAGGTTACAAAA
>NW_017019813.1:0-208 GCF_001483705.2 Eufriesea mexicana | reverse complement strand
TTCATACATACATCCATACATCCATACATACATCCACACATGCATGCATACACCCATTCATACATCCACCCATACATCCACCATCCATCCGTTGATACATACATCCATCCATACTTCCATTCGTGCATACATCCGTACATCCAATCATACATCCATCCATTCATCCATCATTCAAGCCATCCTTCCAACCATGCATCCACCCATCCAT
>NW_017019812.1:0-208 GCF_001483705.2 Eufriesea mexicana | reverse complement strand
AGGCGAAGGGTTCGAGAGACCTTGATGACCGCGTGGCGAGCTCGGCTGAGGAAGCCCAGTAGCTGGCGGCACCGGGCGATCGAGGCTGTGCTCCCCGTGTTGAATGCGTGGGGGCGCAGCGGCAGCCGGCACACATTCCGCCTGGCACAGGTGCTAACCGGGTACGGGTGCTTCGGGGAGTACCTGTGTCGTATCGGGCGGGAACGTG
>NW_017019811.1:0-208 GCF_001483705.2 Eufriesea mexicana | reverse complement strand
AGCCCATCCCAAACCAAAAGAACATAACCACACATAGCCCGACCCAACTGAACGTGCCGAGACCGCTATTGTTGCCCCCCCCCCCACTCAGAGCTGAGCAGGGCATACTAGAGCACTGTACAGTGCAGAAGTACACCGAATAGCAGTGTACGGTACAAAAGTTGAATATACCTTGACAAAACGTAGCCTGGTCCAACCTAACCGAACG
>NW_017019810.1:0-208 GCF_001483705.2 Eufriesea mexicana | reverse complement strand
TAACCGGACCCAACTTAACCAAAACAGACGCAGCATAACACAACATAACGTGCCGCGAACTCAACTCGTGGCCTCCCCATAGGCCAACAGAATGTATTAGAACACTGTATATGACAGAAGTCCACCGAATAACAGTGTATATCATGAATGTCAATGATAAAATGAGCGAGATTAACATAAACTAACCAAACCAAACGTAACACATCTC
>NW_017019809.1:0-208 GCF_001483705.2 Eufriesea mexicana | reverse complement strand
TCTGGCTGGAAAATGTAATTTCATTGACGTTTTCGACTAATATCGTGGTGCGGTAACTTTTTTCCATAAATACGGAGGAAGGATTCTATTGGCCAGCTATGGCCATTGTAATTCTATAGTATCCGGAAGAAAAATTCAGTTTTACTGACATCGTCGACTAATATCGTGGTGAGCTGACGTCCTTGCATGTGTAAGGGGGAAAGATTCT
>NW_017019808.1:0-208 GCF_001483705.2 Eufriesea mexicana | reverse complement strand
TGTTACGTTTGGGTACGTTATGGTTGGTTAGGTTATGAGTGTAGAATTTGGCATTAGTGCTATGGTCTGCTATTAAGCAGATTTCTGCGCACCAGAGTGCTCAAATATTTTCAGCTTGGCCCTTGTTTTGCCAGCAATAGTGGTATCAGAAGTTTATGTTGCATCAGGTTACGTTCGGTTAGGTTGGATTAGGATGAGTTTGGTTCGG
>NW_017019807.1:0-208 GCF_001483705.2 Eufriesea mexicana | reverse complement strand
AAGTTAACTCACCGCGATATTAGTCGAATATGTCAATAAAATTGAATTTTCCAGCCAGATTCCTTATCATTGCAATGACTATAGCACGCCAACAGAATTATTCCTTCATATTTATACAATAAAGGTGGCCCACCACGATATTAGTCTAAAATGTCAGAAAAATTGAATTTTCCTTCCAGAGTCCATAGCATTGCAAAGGCTATAGCAC
>NW_017019806.1:0-208 GCF_001483705.2 Eufriesea mexicana | reverse complement strand
GCAATGGTTATAGCACGCCAATAGAATCTTTCCTCCTTGTTTATGGAGGAAAGTTAGCTCACCGCGATATTAGTCGAGGATGTCAATAAAATTGTACTTTCCAGCCAGATTCTGCAGCATTGCAATGGCAATAGTTCGCCAATAAAATCTTTCCTCCTAATTTATGCAAGAAAGTTAACTCTCCACGATACTATTCGAAAATGACTAT
>NW_017019805.1:0-208 GCF_001483705.2 Eufriesea mexicana | reverse complement strand
TTTTCTCAATATGCGTGTTTCTACAATGACTCTTCTAGACCAGTTCATTTGAATTTTTGGTTTTCTTTACTTCAGCCATTATTATGCATAATGCGAAATATATTTTAATTTCATGGCGATCTACTGGCATCCAAGTTTCATCGAGTATCCTTCTTGTATGTGTGTAGCTTATTATTTTTTCTGCGTACCGATTCGTTTCCTCAACAAT
>NW_017019804.1:0-208 GCF_001483705.2 Eufriesea mexicana | reverse complement strand
AGCTAACTGTCTTGCATATACAAGGGGGAAAGATTCTATTGGCGTGCTTTAGACATTGAAATGGTACAGAATGTGGTTGGAAAATTCAAATTTATTGACATCTTCCGCTAATATCGTGGTGAGCAACTTTCTTGTATAAATAAGGAGGAAAGATCCTTATGGAGTGCTATAGCCATTGCAATGCGGTAGAATATGGCTGGAAAATTCA
>NW_017019803.1:0-208 GCF_001483705.2 Eufriesea mexicana | reverse complement strand
GATATTAGTCGAAAATGTCAATAAAATTGAATTTTCCAGTCAGATACTATAGCATTGCAATTGGTATAGCACGCCAATAGAATCTTTTCTCCTTATTTATGTAATATAATTAGCACACCACGACATTAGTCTAAAATGTCAACAAAATCGTATTTTCCAGTCAGATTCTATAGCATTGCAATGGCTATAGCATGCCAATAGAATCTTT
>NW_017019802.1:0-208 GCF_001483705.2 Eufriesea mexicana | reverse complement strand
TTGTATAGATGTATGGATATATGGACGGATTTATGGGTGGTTGGATGGACGGATGCATGCACGCATGAATGGACGGATGGGAGGCTGGTCGGATGGGCGGATGGACGGATCATTGGATGGACGGACGGATGGATGGATGGATGGTTGGGTGGACGGATGCATGGATGTATGTATGGGTGGATATATGGATGGACATATGAATGGATAT
>NW_017019801.1:0-208 GCF_001483705.2 Eufriesea mexicana | reverse complement strand
GGTTGGGTTTACTTACGTTCCGTTTTGTTACATTCGGTTAGGTTTGGTCAGTGTAGCATTGACATTTGTGCTGTACACTGCTATTCGGCCGATACCTGCGATCTGCATTGCTCTGCACTCCCTGCTTTTCCCTGGAAATGCCAGCAATAGCGGGTGCGTCACGTTCGCTTGAGTTATGTAACGTTTGATTTGGTTGGGTTAGGTTATG
>NW_017019800.1:0-208 GCF_001483705.2 Eufriesea mexicana | reverse complement strand
ACTAGCCCTTATGCTAGTATATATTTCTTACAAAATAATAAGAATACAATACAAGGAAAACAGCTTTCTATAGCAATCTTCTTAATATCAACTAAATATCTCAAAAACCATTGAGTTGTGGCAGTTATAATGATATATATTCTTGAACTGCACGACGAAATCTACAAACCTACAAAATTTCAATTAAATCGGTGACCCGATGGACTTG
>NW_017019799.1:0-208 GCF_001483705.2 Eufriesea mexicana | reverse complement strand
TTGCGACGGCTATAGCACGCCAATTGAATCCTTCCTGCTTATTTATGAAAGAAAGATTGCTCACCGCGGTATTAGTCGAAAATGTCAACAAATTTGAACTTTCCAGCCTGATTGTGCAGCATTGCGACGGCTATTGCACGCCAATTATACCTTTCCTCCTTATTTATGAAATGAAGTAAGCTCACCACGATATTAGTCGAAAATGTCA
>NW_017019798.1:0-208 GCF_001483705.2 Eufriesea mexicana | reverse complement strand
TAGGCCTATTCTCCGGCAAGCAGATGGCTGCCCCTGCCATTGGAATGAAGGCGTTAGGTGAACTATTCACCAAGCTATAGCAGGTTAAAGATTTTGAACGGACCTATTTTCTGGCAAGTAGATGTCTGTACTTGCCATTGAGTTAAAGGCGTTGGGCGATGTATTCACCAAGCTATAACGGATTATAGATTTTGAATAGACCTTTTCT
>NW_017019797.1:0-208 GCF_001483705.2 Eufriesea mexicana | reverse complement strand
TCTGGGGATGTCAGCAAGAGTTCTGTAGGTCGGTTAGGTGGAGGTATGTTAGGTTTGCTTATGGCATGTTTGGTTAGGATAGCCTAGGATGCTTTCGACTTTTGTGCCACACATTGAAATTCAGCTGATTTCTGCGCACTGCTGCGCTCAAGAATGCTCTATTTCGCTCTGGGGAGGACGGTAATGGTGGCCGCGGTGTGATAGACAG
>NW_017019796.1:0-208 GCF_001483705.2 Eufriesea mexicana | reverse complement strand
TGCTTGCTCGAACGTTGTTTCCTCGTCACAGGTGTAATTCCTCGCGACGTATTCAATGATCGCCATGATTGAGCGTCGATTTCGTTAGGACACGCTGTGCTGAAACGCCGAAGAACTGACTAAACGTTAAAGACACAAGAAGGTGAAAAAATTTTCTAAAAGTCTCTTATATCAGCGTTTCCATGATTTCCGAATCCGATGTTAGGTT
>NW_017019795.1:0-208 GCF_001483705.2 Eufriesea mexicana | reverse complement strand
TCTCTGATGAAGACTGCTTGAATGTCTGATGATAACTGACTGATGAAGACTGAATGTGCGATGTACGATCTTCCGAAGCCAAGGATTGGTAACACGTTAGCTGCCACGCGCATTTATCAGGGAATCCCGATCAAACCACGCGCGTTGCTTGTTAGTGCATGGTACAGCAATGCCAAGCGTCGCGTCTGGGATCTGTTTAGGCGATGAC
>NW_017019794.1:0-208 GCF_001483705.2 Eufriesea mexicana | reverse complement strand
AAGAAAAGTAAGTAAATAGCAGAAGGAATATGAAAAGTGTTGAAAATAATTGAAAGTGTAACTGGAAATCCAAAATTGGAAGAACTTCGCCAAGCGTCCGAATTGCCCGCGAAATTCAAACGAATTAACCTCCCTACTCGTGTTCCTAAAAACAGAGATTCTAAACCTAACGCAAACCCAAAATAGAGGAGAGTTCCAAAGAGAGAAA
>NW_017019793.1:0-208 GCF_001483705.2 Eufriesea mexicana | reverse complement strand
GCAGTCCTGTAGAATCTGGCTGGAAAATTCAATTTTATTGACTTTTTTGACTAATATCGTTGTCAGCTAACTTTTTTGCATAAATAAGGAGGAAAGATAATATTGGCGTTCTATAGCCATTGCATTCATACAGAATGTGTTCTGGAAATTCAAATTATTGACATTTTCGACTAACATCGTGGTGAGCTAACTTTCATGCGTATATAAG
>NW_017019792.1:0-208 GCF_001483705.2 Eufriesea mexicana | reverse complement strand
TTCAATTTTGTTGACATTTTCGACTGATATCGTGGTGAGCTAACTTTCTTGCATAAACGAGGAGGAAAGAATTTGTCCGCGGGCTGTAGCCATTGCAATGCTACAGAATGTGGCTGAAAAACTCAATTTTATTGACATTTCCGGGTAATATTGTGGTTAGCTATCTTTCTTACATAAATAAGGAGGAAATATTCTGTTGGCGTGCTAT
>NW_017019791.1:0-208 GCF_001483705.2 Eufriesea mexicana | reverse complement strand
CATGAATTTTGCAAATGTAAAATATCTGAAATCACTCGTATCGACGACTATGCTAGTTTTTCAACTTCAAAATTAAACAAACGTAATAGTTCTAAATTTAAGACATTAAAAATTAATGCAAATTCGTTAATGCGAAAATTGAGACGTGTTGGGAGAGGAGAAAATATATTATAATATTTAAATTATACACACGATTATAGTACTGCCC
>NW_017019790.1:0-208 GCF_001483705.2 Eufriesea mexicana | reverse complement strand
TTGGCTGAGTTAGGCAGCAGGCATTTACCGTGTTTGGATTTAGGATCGTTTCACTTCTTCGGACTGTGGATGATCTTTTCGATGGGGTGAGAGCGATATGTAAGAAGACAGCGTGGAAATGGGGTAAGAATTTGTAAATTGCGATTTTTGTGTCGATTGTTTCGAATATTATGATCTGAAGATTATAGTAAGTGCCGAAGGTGGGTGA
>NW_017019789.1:0-208 GCF_001483705.2 Eufriesea mexicana | reverse complement strand
TTTCCGGTCAGATTCGAGAGCATTGCAATGGCTATAGCATGCCAATAGAATATTTTCTCCTTACTTATGCAACAAAATTACCTCACCACGATGTTAGTCGAAAAAGTCAAAAAAATTGAATTTTCCTGTCATATTCTATAGCATAGCAATGCATATAACGTGCCAATAGAATCTTTTCTCCTTATTTATGAAACAAAATTAGCTCACC
>NW_017019788.1:0-208 GCF_001483705.2 Eufriesea mexicana | reverse complement strand
GTACACATCTACGAGATGTTGCTTAATTAATTTTCTAATTACTTCTATTATTTTTGCTTTTCCTTTTTTTCATCTATCATCTATCTAACAATATGTGCACACAATGCATAACAAAAATTGGATACCTTTATAATACCTAACTTTCCACGATTAATTCATGCCACGAAAGATTAAGACACCCCTTAGTTTATAATAAAATTTCTAAAAA
>NW_017019787.1:0-208 GCF_001483705.2 Eufriesea mexicana | reverse complement strand
CAAATTAACGTTCCGCGAACACTATTTCTGGCATTGCCAAGGCCAAGCAGAATATAGTAGAGCACAGTATAGCGCCGAAATCCGCAGAACTGCAGTGTACAGCACAAAGGTCGAAAATAGTTATGCCTGACCCGAAGTAATCTAAACTAACCAAACGTAGCGTAACTCAAAATAACGTGACGAGACCATTATTGCTGGCCTCCCTAGG
>NW_017019786.1:0-208 GCF_001483705.2 Eufriesea mexicana | reverse complement strand
TTTTTACATAGAAACGTAGCCTTAAGGTTCAGACGACTTTAGACGACGTAAATTCCCATTACCTGTTATTAACACTTCAACAACAAAATTCGCAATTTATCAATTCGCATTTCTCATAGACAATGTAGATATTAGGGTTTATGTCGAATTTTTACATAGAAACGTCGCCTTAATGTTTACACGAGAGCAGCTGCGAATTGTTATCTTC
>NW_017019785.1:0-208 GCF_001483705.2 Eufriesea mexicana | reverse complement strand
TTGCCATTTGATTGAAGGAGTTATGCCAACTATTCACCAAGCTATAGCAGGCTATTGATTTTGTATAGACCTATTCTTTGGCAAGTAGATGGCTCTACTTGCCATTGTATTGAAGGCGATGGGCGACCTATTCACCAAGCTACAGCGGATTATATATTTTGAATAGACCAATTCTCTGGCTAGTAGATGGCTGTACTTGCCATTGGTT
>NW_017019784.1:0-208 GCF_001483705.2 Eufriesea mexicana | reverse complement strand
CAAAATGAATTTTTATTTTTTTGTAAATTATTTCACATTAAATATCAAAATATCAACATCAATCATTAAAAATTAGATTAACTTTTCTATTAGATACTAGTAATATTACCTATGAATAGTATACTTAATAAATTAAAATATAGTATGCAGTGAATGTAAAATCGAAGCAAGCAACGTCGTGTCATTAAAATCTTATCTAATATCTCTT
>NW_017019783.1:0-208 GCF_001483705.2 Eufriesea mexicana | reverse complement strand
TCGTGGTGAGTTAACTTTCTTGCATAAATAAGGAGGAAAGAATCTATTGGCGTGCTATTACCAATGAAACGCTATAGAATCTTCCTGGAAAATTCAATTTTACTGACCTTTACGCCTTATATCGTAGTGAGCTAACTTTATTGCGTAAATCAGGAGGGTAGATTCTACTGTCGCGCTATATCCTTTGCAATGCTTTGGAATATGGCTG
>NW_017019782.1:0-208 GCF_001483705.2 Eufriesea mexicana | reverse complement strand
CCTCCTTATTTATGCAAAAAAGTTAGCTCACCCCGATATCAGACGACAATGTCAATAAAATTGCATCTTCCAGCCAGATTCTATAGAATTGCAACGGCTATAGCACGCCAATAGAATCTTTCTCCTTATATATGTAAGAAAGTTTCCTCACCACGATATCTTTCGAAAATGTCAATATAATTGGATTTTCCAGCTAGATTCTATTGCG
>NW_017019781.1:0-208 GCF_001483705.2 Eufriesea mexicana | reverse complement strand
TAAAGTACGCAGGGGTGTGAGAATATTGTTGGATTAATTTAGGGGTAGTTTCTCTGTCAATTTCTCGAACCAAAATAAATATTCCACTTCTCGCACGCTTTCATTATTCATACCTGTTAATTCATTTTTAATTTCTTTAATTACTGATTCATAGTGATTTTCATCTTACTTTTATCTATTTCAGAGATAATTTATGTACTCCATTTCG
>NW_017019780.1:0-208 GCF_001483705.2 Eufriesea mexicana | reverse complement strand
TACATCCATAAATTCGTACACCCATACGTCCATTCATCCATACATCCATACTTGCATACATCCGTACATTCTTACACCCATTCATTCATACATACGTACATCCATGAATGCATACACCCATACATCCATACATCCATACATCCACCCATCCATACATCCACTCATTCATACATCCAAACATTCATGCATCCATACATCCAAAAATCCA
>NW_017019779.1:0-208 GCF_001483705.2 Eufriesea mexicana | reverse complement strand
TTATTTATGAAAGAATGAATGCTCACCATGATATTAGTCGAAAATGATAATAAATTTGAATTTTTCGACCACATACTATGTCATTGCAAAGGCTATAGTACGCCAATAGTATCTTTCCCCATTACTTACGCAAGGAAGTTAGCTGACCACGATATTAGTCGAAAATGTCAACGAAATTGTATTTTCCAGCCGCATTCTATATCATTGC
>NW_017019778.1:0-208 GCF_001483705.2 Eufriesea mexicana | reverse complement strand
ATGTTAATAAAATTGAATTATTCCGACAGATTGTATTGAATTGCAATGGCTATAGCACGCCAAAAGTATCTTTCCCCCTTATTTATGCAGAAAGTTCGCTCACCAAGATATTAGTCGAAAATGTCAATAAAATTGTACATTCCAACCAGATTCTATAGCATTGCGATGGCTATAGAACGCCAATAGATTCTTACCTCATTATTTACGC
>NW_017019777.1:0-208 GCF_001483705.2 Eufriesea mexicana | reverse complement strand
TAACATAGCCAGACGTAGCCTAACTCAACATGACTTGCCGCGACCACTATTTCTGGCCTCGCCAAGCAGAAAATAGTCGAGACAAGTAGAGCGCAGAAATACACAGAATAGCAGAGCACAGCACAAGAGTCGATGCTATAATGTGCCAACCTAACCAATCTTAACACAACCTAACGTTACCTAACTGAATCAAATGGGACGCGACCGC
>NW_017019776.1:0-208 GCF_001483705.2 Eufriesea mexicana | reverse complement strand
GGATGTATGCGTGGATGTATGAATGAATGGACGTATCGACGTATGGATGTATGGATGTATGGACGTAGGGAAGTACGAATGTATGGATTTTCGGAAGTATGGATGTATGTATGTGTATACGTAACGTTGTATGAATGGGTGGATTTACGTATTGATGTATGTATGGATGTATCGATGTATGGATGTATGGATGTATGGATGTAGGGAT
>NW_017019775.1:0-208 GCF_001483705.2 Eufriesea mexicana | reverse complement strand
TATTGGCTTTTGAGCAATACACTGTTATTCGGTAGATTTCTGCTGCCTTCTGCGCTCTATTGCGCTTTACTTTGCTCTGATAAGGCCAGAAATTGTGGACGCGGCAGGTTGGTTTGCGCTGTGTTACTTTCGGTATGTTACGTTGGGTCAGGATAGTATGGGATATCTTTGACTCTTGTGCTGTAGACTGCCATGCGGCGTATCGCTG
>NW_017019774.1:0-208 GCF_001483705.2 Eufriesea mexicana | reverse complement strand
TAAAGACAAAGAAGATCCTCGAGAGATCGCAGAGAGTGGCCTTGCTTCAGGTCACAAAGGCATACCGGACAACTTCAACAGAGGCTCAACAAGTGATAGCTGGCGAAATGCCAATAGACCTGGTGGTTGAGATGCGCGCACGAATGCATGCAGAAAGAAAAGGTTCCACGAACATGGTGGAAACAAAGCGGCGCCTACGGGACGAGGC
>NW_017019773.1:0-208 GCF_001483705.2 Eufriesea mexicana | reverse complement strand
TCCAGCAATAGTGGTTGTGACACGTAAGTTTGTCTTAGGCTACGTTTGGCTGTATTACAATTGTTTATTCTTTGATGTGATAGCTTTGACTTTCGCGCTGCGCACGCTATACCGTGGATTTCTGCGCTATACTAACCTCTAACTTGTTCTGCTTGGATCTGGGGGGGGGGCAGCAATGGCGGCCTCGGCACGTTAGGTTGAGTTATGC
>NW_017019772.1:0-208 GCF_001483705.2 Eufriesea mexicana | reverse complement strand
TTATAGAAACTTGATGGAAAATTGAATTTTATTGACATTTCCGACTAATACCGTCGTGGGCTACCTTTCTTGCATAAATAAGGAGGGAAGACTATAGTGGCGTGCTACAGCCATTGCAATCCAATAAGATCTGTCTGAAGAATTAATTTTTATTGACATCTTCGACTAGTATCGTGGTGAGATAACTTTCATGCATAAATAAGGAGGA
>NW_017019771.1:0-208 GCF_001483705.2 Eufriesea mexicana | reverse complement strand
TCAACTCAAAATCTATAATCTGTTATAGCATGGTTAATAGGTCTCCTAACGTCTGCAACCAACGGCAAGTACAGCCATCTACTTGCCTGAGAAAAGGTGTATTCAAAATCTTTAACCTGTTAAAGCTTGGCGAATAGATCGCCGGACGCATTCAATCCAATTGCAAGTACAGCCATCTACATGACAGGGAATTGGTCTATACGAAATC
>NW_017019770.1:0-208 GCF_001483705.2 Eufriesea mexicana | reverse complement strand
TGGCGGCGAGCAGTTCTGGTTCCCGCACGTTAGGCCGAGATGTGTTACGTCAGGTTTGGATAGGTAAGAATATGTTTGGTTACGATTGCCACGACTTTCGTGCTGAACGCTGCTTCTCGGGTGTTTTCTGCGCCCTAATCTGCTCTAATGTGTACTGCTTGGCTATGTGGAAGCCAGGAGCAGTGGTCTCGGCACCTTATGTTCAGTT
>NW_017019769.1:0-208 GCF_001483705.2 Eufriesea mexicana | reverse complement strand
CCGGGTTAGGTTAGAATGGGTTAGGATGTGTCAGGTTAGGTTAGGTTAGGTTAGGTTTGGTTAAGTTAGGTTAGGTTAGTTTACGTAAGGTTACGTTACGATAAGTTCGGATAGGTAAAGTTTGGAAAGGTAGGTTACGATAGGCTTTGTGAAATTAGGTTAGGTTAGGTTTGGTTAGGTTGGGTTGTGTTGGGTTAGGTTAGGTTAG
>NW_017019768.1:0-208 GCF_001483705.2 Eufriesea mexicana | reverse complement strand
GGATTCAATTGGCGTGCTATATCCATTGCAATGCTGTAGAATATGGCTGGAAAATCCAATTTTTTTGACATTTTCTGCTAATATCACTGTGAGTTAACTTTCAGGCATAAATAAGGAGGAAAGTTTCTATTGGCGTGCTATAGGTATTGCAAAGCTATAGAACCTTCCTGGAAATTAAAATTTCACTGACATTTTCGACTAATATCGC
>NW_017019767.1:0-208 GCF_001483705.2 Eufriesea mexicana | reverse complement strand
TCGTAATCAAACCTAACCTAAACTCACCTAACCTAACATAACCTAACCTATTTTAATCTAACCAACCATAACCTAACATAACATACTCTAACCTGACTTGACCTAACCGGACCTGACATTATCTGAACAAACCTGACCTGACCTGACATGCCCCGACCCGACCTGACATCACCTGACACGACCTGGAATGGCCTGACCTGACATGACG
>NW_017019766.1:0-208 GCF_001483705.2 Eufriesea mexicana | reverse complement strand
ATTCAATTTTAATGACATTTTCGGCTAATATCGTGATGACCTAGCTTTGTTGGATATATAAGGAGGAAAGATTCTACTGGCGTGCAATATCCATTGCACTGCTATCGAATCTGGCTGGAAAATTTCATTTTATTGACCTTTTCGTATAGTCTCGAGCCGACCTAGCTTTCTTGCATACATAAGGGTCAAAGATTCTACTGGCGTGCTA
>NW_017019765.1:0-208 GCF_001483705.2 Eufriesea mexicana | reverse complement strand
TTATGTGCGGAGACAACTATTACTGACAGCCACAGGGTCGAGCAGAGCATAGTAGAGCACAGTCGAGCCCAGAAGTCCGCAGAATAGCATTGTTGGGTACAAAAGTCAAGGATATCCTAACCTAACCCATCATTATCTAACCTACGCAAACGTAATGTAACACAGCTTGACGTGTCGCGGCCACTATTTCTTACATCCCCAGAGCAAA
>NW_017019764.1:0-208 GCF_001483705.2 Eufriesea mexicana | reverse complement strand
CGCATACGTGCTCCACTCATCCCAACAGATATAAATTCAGAAACCTATATAACCACTACCACAGCATTGACTGCACCAGACTTGCTCTGGCATCGACACTACTAGTGGACAAATCAATCCAACGGCTATAGTAGGGTGATGAAGAATGTGCTCGGTACAGTTTCGCCACTTGTTAGTGTCTAGAGCGATAATGAGTCTGCCCTTTGTC
>NW_017019763.1:0-208 GCF_001483705.2 Eufriesea mexicana | reverse complement strand
TGTATTGATGTATGGATATACGTGTGGATGTATGTATGGATGGATGGATGGGTGGATGGTTGGCTAGTTGTACGGATGTATGGATCGATGGATGTTTGGTTTGGTGGATGTATGGTTGTATGCATGTATGGATGTATGGATGTACGGATGTATGGATGTATGGGTGTATGGATGGACGGATGTATGGGTGGATTAATGGGTGGATGGC
>NW_017019762.1:0-208 GCF_001483705.2 Eufriesea mexicana | reverse complement strand
TAGAATCGGAGTGAATAGCACGAAAGTCATATCTACCCTGACCTAACCCAGGGGAACGTAACCCTACCAAATGTAGCAGGCGTGAACGTAACGTGCCCCGGGCGGTATGGCTGGTCCCCGGCTCCAAGCACAATGTAATAGAGCACAGCCGGGGAAGAAATCCACCGAACAATGGTCTATGGCACGAAAGTCAAAGATGCCCTTACCG
>NW_017019761.1:0-208 GCF_001483705.2 Eufriesea mexicana | reverse complement strand
CTGCGCTCCACTGTGCTCCAGAACGCTCTGCTTGACACTCGGGAGGCCAGCAATTGTGGTCGCGGCACGCTATTTTGAGTTACGTTTCGTTTAGTTATGTTACGATTTGTGATGTTAGGAAACGACGGCTTTAACTCATGTGCTGTACACTGCTATTCGGTGTACTTCGTCGCTCCACTGTGCTCTAATATGTTCCGCTTTGCTCTGG
>NW_017019760.1:0-208 GCF_001483705.2 Eufriesea mexicana | reverse complement strand
AGAACATACTACGGCATAGCAGAGCGCAGAAGCCAACCGCATTACAGTTTATGCCGCAAGAGTGAAGCGTGCCCTGACCTAAGCTTACCTAACCTAACCTTACCCATACGTAGTATAGCACAACGTAAATTGACGAAACCAATGATGTAGGACTTCCTATAGCCAAACAGAATAAACTAGAGCACATTGGATCATTTATTTCCACCGA
>NW_017019759.1:0-208 GCF_001483705.2 Eufriesea mexicana | reverse complement strand
AAATTATCGACTATGGATACACAGAAAAGTGACCATTTCTACCATCAGTAATCATTTTCTAATTATCTCCAGTTAATAAGATGAAATCGACTGTAGATTCCTAGAAATCAAATTACCGCTACTATAAATAATCTTAATGAATTATCATAAGTCGTTGGGAAATTATGGACTATGAGAACACACAGAAGTGATCATATCTACCATCAGT
>NW_017019758.1:0-208 GCF_001483705.2 Eufriesea mexicana | reverse complement strand
TAGCCTTTTCTGCTACACACTGCTATTCCACGGATTTCTGCAAGCTACCTTCCTCTAATACGCTCTGCTTGACTATCTGGAGGGCAGCAATACTGGACGCGGCACCTTAGCTTGTGTTAGATAACGCATAGTTAGGATAGGTTGCGTCTGGTTTCGTTTGGATAGCTGTGACTTTTGTGCACAATACTGATACTCTGTGGGCTTCTGT
>NW_017019757.1:0-208 GCF_001483705.2 Eufriesea mexicana | reverse complement strand
TAGCCTTTTCTGCTACACACTGCTATTCCACGGATTTCTGCAAGCTACCTTCCTCTAATACGCACTGCTTGACTATCTGGAGGGCAGAAATACTGGACGCGGCACCTTAGCTAGTGTTAGATTACGCATAGTTAGGATAGGTTGTGTCTGGTTTCGTTTGGATAGCTGTGACTTTTGTGCACAATACTGATACTCTGTGGGCTTCTGT
>NW_017019756.1:0-208 GCF_001483705.2 Eufriesea mexicana | reverse complement strand
GCATTGCAAAGCTATAGAATCTTCCTGGAAGATTCAATTTTATTGACATTCTCGGCTAATATCCTGGTGAGCTATCTTTCTTGAACTAATAAGGTGGAAAGATTCCATCGGTGTGCTGTAGGCATTGCAAAGCTATAGAATCGTTCTGGAAAATTCAATTTTATTGTCATTATCGACTAATATCGTGGTGAGCTAACTTTGGTGCATA
>NW_017019755.1:0-208 GCF_001483705.2 Eufriesea mexicana | reverse complement strand
GATTGTCTGAGTTAGGCTACGTTTGGGTGGGTTACGTTAGCCTGGGTTAAGTTTGGGTAGCATAACCTTACGAGGTGTACACTGCTTTTGGGTGCATTTCTGCGGTCTACTGTGATCTAGTATGTTATGGTTGGCTCTTGGGCGACCAGTAATGGTGGCCTGGGCCCGTTATATTGAAATTGATTACGTATGGTCATATTACTTTTTG
>NW_017019754.1:0-208 GCF_001483705.2 Eufriesea mexicana | reverse complement strand
ACGTTTATGTTTTATTTGGGTGGGTTAGGCTAAGGTATTTTTTACTTTTGCGCTATACACTGCCATTCATTACATTTCTGCGCTCTACGGCGATCTTATATGCTCTGCTTTGCTCCGAGGAGGACGGAATCAGTGGCGGCGGCAGGTTAGTTTGTGTTAGATCTCGTTTGGTTGGGTTACGTTTGTCTGGGTCAGGTATGGACAGCCC
>NW_017019753.1:0-208 GCF_001483705.2 Eufriesea mexicana | reverse complement strand
ATACAGCAATGCAGATCGCAGATATCGAACGAATGGCAGTGTATAGCACAAAAGTAGAAGCCACCCTAACCAAACTTAACATAACGCAATGATACGTGCCACGCCCACCGTTGCTCCATCTCCAGAGACAAGCGGATGTCAGTACAGCAATGCACATCGCAGGTATCGACCGAATAGCAGTGTATAGCACAAAAGTCACAGCTGCCAT
>NW_017019752.1:0-208 GCF_001483705.2 Eufriesea mexicana | reverse complement strand
AATTTATCCAAACGTAGTATAAGCGAACCTAACATAACATAACCTAACGTGCTGCGGCCACGGGTTCTGACCTCCCCAGAGACGAGCGGAATATACTGGGGCACAGTAGAGCGCACAAACCCACCAAATAAGAGTGTATAATACGAAAGTCAAAGAAACACTAACCCAACGTGTCCTCACGTAACCAAACCAAACGTAGATATTCCAA
>NW_017019751.1:0-208 GCF_001483705.2 Eufriesea mexicana | reverse complement strand
GTTGGTTTTATATGTGTTTAAAAATGTTTAGACAGAATGTGTCAGAATAAAACAGTTATGCGAAAATCGTCAAAGAGGAAACATGGATATGTAACGAGAGAAAGATGAATTTTCTAAAAAGCGTCAATAAATATTTTTATCTAAATACACTATTGTGCTAACTGTTAAAAAAGCGTAGAAGATATTGGTGTCCACTTCTATCCATAAC
>NW_017019750.1:0-208 GCF_001483705.2 Eufriesea mexicana | reverse complement strand
GATATGTTAGGCACAATTTTACTTGCAGGATGAAAGTAATTCATCTCAGCTAGACTCGTCGGTGGCTTCTTGCCGGCTGCTCAATAACGAAAGTCCCTGAGACTCAAAAATCATAATTGGCCTGCAACGTGTAGCACAATGCTACGCAACAACTTTTTCTTCCAATTGTAAGGAGAGAGAGAAAGAGAGAGAGAGAGAACTCGATTCT
>NW_017019749.1:0-208 GCF_001483705.2 Eufriesea mexicana | reverse complement strand
ATGGCTCCGCGCATGCCAGCAATGGTGGTCTCGGCGCGTTAGGTTTAGTTAGGCTACCCTTGCATCCGACAAGTTTGGCTATGATGGGACTGAATAGCTTAGACTTATGTGCCATTCAATGCTATACGGTTAATTTCTGCGCTCTCCTGTGCTCTAGTATATTCTGCTTTGCTCTGCGGAGGCCAGAAGTAGTGGTCGCGGTGCTCTA
>NW_017019748.1:0-208 GCF_001483705.2 Eufriesea mexicana | reverse complement strand
CCTAACCTATGAGGGTCAAACTAAGATGACCTGGAAATAGTGACATGGAATAGAGTAAAGCTGCGGATTTCCAGGAAGCAAATAGAATATACGAAACATATGACGACTTTATACATTACTGATACAAATTACTATAGTCTTGCATAGTTAACAATGAAAACTACGCCTAATTTCCTAACCTATAAGGATCAAACAAAGATGACCTGGA
>NW_017019747.1:0-208 GCF_001483705.2 Eufriesea mexicana | reverse complement strand
TCCATAAAATTGAATTTTCCCGCAAGATTTTACAGCATTGCAATGGCTGTAGCACGCCAAAAGCATCTTTCCTCCATACTTATGCAAGGAAGCATGCTGGCCACGATATTAGTCGAAAAGAGAATAAAATTGAAATTTCCAGCCTGATTCTGCCGCACTGCAATGGCTATAGCAGGCCAAAAGGATCTTCCCTCCTTACTTATGCTAG
>NW_017019746.1:0-208 GCF_001483705.2 Eufriesea mexicana | reverse complement strand
TAGGTTACGATTGAATATGTTACGATTGGTTAGGATAGGAGAGGGTAGCTCCCACTTTTGTGCTATACACTGCTGTTCGGCGGATTCCGGCCCTCCACAGTGATCTTATCTGTTCAGCTTTTCTCCGGGAAAGACAGCAACAATGGCCTTGGCACTTTATTCTGCGTTAGGCAACGTTTGGTTGGTTTAGGTTAGGTCAGGTTTGACC
>NW_017019745.1:0-208 GCF_001483705.2 Eufriesea mexicana | reverse complement strand
CCAGCAACCGTGGTCTCTTCACGTTAGCTTGAACTATGTTACGCTTGGTTACGATGGGTTTGACTACGTTAGGATTGGACGGCATTGACTTTTGTGGTATACACTGCCACTCGATGGATTTCTGAGCACTGTTTTGCTCTAATGCGATCTGCATGGCTCCGAGGAGGTCAGCAATATTGGTCGCAGCACGTTGTATTGAGTTTTGTTA
>NW_017019744.1:0-208 GCF_001483705.2 Eufriesea mexicana | reverse complement strand
ATATCAGAAGTGATAGCGGATCTGTCTTTTGTCGTTCTAGAGTTGCTGTGTAACTAAAATCACAACTGAACAGATTAATCCCACGGCTACAGTGCTCTGTAGGTGGTGCAGCAAATAGCGTTCTCTCAATTGCAAGTATCTCAGCCCATTATTCTAGTATAGATTGATAATTCTACATCTGATGTTTAATTTAAATCAACAGCGTACA
>NW_017019743.1:0-208 GCF_001483705.2 Eufriesea mexicana | reverse complement strand
GGTATCCTTTGTGTGGCGGTGTAGCTAGAAGGGACGAAAGGAACAGGAAAAGGGATGCGTTTCGTCCCGGGCCTGCTAGTGGGCCAGTCAAATTTTAATTTCAGTTCAATAGAATCTTTCCTCCTTATTTATGCAAGAAAGTTTACTCACCACGATATTAGTCGAAAGTGTCAATAAAATTGAACTTTCCAGTCAAATTCTATAGCAT
>NW_017019742.1:0-208 GCF_001483705.2 Eufriesea mexicana | reverse complement strand
CTTCTTGATCCAATATTTTAACAGCGACACTTACACTGTGATCGACGTCATCGCTCGATTTTCGCGACACGTATAGGTGCGCGCTCTCAAAAGTGATCGCCACAGCTAACTGATTAATATTGCGTGATTAGTTTTATATTTTTACGGATCGCCAATGTAATTTGAAGTACATTGTCTATTTGTGACCAGCATCGCGATTATTTATTGT
>NW_017019741.1:0-208 GCF_001483705.2 Eufriesea mexicana | reverse complement strand
GACAACTTTAATTCTGTAGTGATTCTAGAAACATCGTAGGATATATCAATTGTAGCTGAAGATATGAACAATTGACAATTCCATGCTGATTATTGCCATCAACATAGCTTTGCGGCTATTGCACTAACTTAATCCCTGCTCATCAACGTTCTTCAGAAATTGACGAATGAATAACGTTACTCACCGAATAACACACAATTCATACATT
>NW_017019740.1:0-208 GCF_001483705.2 Eufriesea mexicana | reverse complement strand
GTGAGCTCACATCCTTGCATAAATAAGGAGGAAAGATTCTATTGGCACGCTATACCCATTGCACTGCTGTAGAATCTGGCTGGAAAATCTAATTCTATTATCATTTTCGACTAATATCGTGGTGAGCTAACTTTCTTGGATGAAAGTGGACGAAAGATTCTATTGGCGTGCCATCGACATTGCAATTCTATAGTATCTGGATGGAAAA
>NW_017019739.1:0-208 GCF_001483705.2 Eufriesea mexicana | reverse complement strand
TTTGGAATGCTATAGAATCTGGCTGGAAAGTTCAATTTTATTGACAGTTTCGACAAATATCGTTGTGAGCTATCTTTCTTGCATATATAAGTAGGAAAGATTCTATTGTCGTTCTGTAGCCGATGCAGTTCTCTGGAATCTGGCTGGAAAATTTAATTGTACTGACATTTTCGACTAATATCGTGGTGGGCTACCATTCTTGCAAAAA
>NW_017019738.1:0-208 GCF_001483705.2 Eufriesea mexicana | reverse complement strand
GGGAAATGGGCAAATTGTGGTAATATATCGTACGAAGAATATTGAAATTAATGTTGAGAAATATTGTTCTACGCATTTTTCAATTTTTGTTTTGTGAATACTGTTAGGAAAAATTCGTACGTGTTATCAATGGAGATACCCGAGGAAGATTTCACTGCTCCAAAACTCAGTTCAGGACTAAAGTCCTTCTTAAGCTCCTTTGAGACAT
>NW_017019737.1:0-208 GCF_001483705.2 Eufriesea mexicana | reverse complement strand
GCTAAACCTTTTGTGCTGAACACCGCTATTCGGTGGACTTCTGCGCTCTACAGGGCCCTAGTACATCCTGCTTGGCTCTGAGGAGGGCAGCAATAGCGGCCTCGGCGCGTTAGTCTGAGTTATGCTATGTTTGGATATGTTGTGCTGACTTGGGTTATGCTTGTGTAGCTCTGTCCTTTCTGCCATACACTGAGATTCTATGGATTTC
>NW_017019736.1:0-208 GCF_001483705.2 Eufriesea mexicana | reverse complement strand
ATTATATTGGCAAGCTGTAACCATTTCAATGCTATAGAATCTGGCTGGAAAGTTGAATTTTTTTGACATTCTTGACTAAAATCGTGGAGAGCTAACTTTCTTGCATAAATAAGGAGGATGGATTTTATTGGCGTGGTATACCCGTTGAAATGCTGTAGAATCCGGCTGGAAAATTCGATTTTATTGACATTTTCGTCTAATATATTGG
>NW_017019735.1:0-208 GCF_001483705.2 Eufriesea mexicana | reverse complement strand
CTACGCTGTTATCTCGGAAAACGTGCTTCTCCTTTCTTATCTTCCGCGAGGAGAATTTTGTTCTATTATGGATTGAAATTTCCTTGCTCGATTTGTAATTTAGACTTTGATTATCTTGTAGTTTATTTTATAACAAAGCGTAGTAACAGACAAATAAAATAGAATTTTATAATTTATTTGTGTTACAATTTATTATCATATTACAATT
>NW_017019734.1:0-208 GCF_001483705.2 Eufriesea mexicana | reverse complement strand
ATAGGTTGCGTTTGGCTTTACTAGGTTTGGACAGGTTAAGATAGGATAGCTGTGACTTCTGTGTTTTACACTGCCATTCGTCGTAATTTTATGCCCTACATCGCCCTACTATGCTATGCTCGAGTCTTGGGAGGACAGTAATAGCGGTCCCGGCACGCTAGTTTGATTTAGGCTACGTTTGGCTGTGTTCCGTTTGGTCAGGTTAGGC
>NW_017019733.1:0-208 GCF_001483705.2 Eufriesea mexicana | reverse complement strand
AACTTTCTTGCATAAACGAGGAGGAAAGATTTTATTGGCGAGCTATAGCCATTGCAATGGTATAGAATGTGGCTGAAAAACTCAATTTTATTGACATTTCCGGCTAATATTGTAGTTAGCTATCTTTCTTACATAAATAAGGAGTAAATATTCTGTTGGCGTGCAATAGGCATTGCATTGCTGTAGAACATGGAAGGAAAGTTCAGTT
>NW_017019732.1:0-208 GCF_001483705.2 Eufriesea mexicana | reverse complement strand
TCAACAAATTTTATTTTTATTTAAATCTAATAAAAACTTAATCAGCATATAATATCATGCATTGTAATCGTTTGGAAAGAATTTTCTAAGCTCTAACAGCTTTGAAATCCATGGACGTTGTATCACGTCTGCACTCATTTTGTGGCATGACATCATACAACGTCTACAGGTGTGAAAGAGCTAAAGAAATTTAATATTGTAAAATACA
>NW_017019731.1:0-208 GCF_001483705.2 Eufriesea mexicana | reverse complement strand
ATTGACATTTTCATCTAATATCTTGGTGATATGTCATCCTTGCATAAATAAGGAGGAAAGATACTATTGGCGTGCTGTGTCCGTTGCAATCCTACAGAAACAGGCTGGAAAATTAAATTTTATTGACATTTTCCGCTAATATCCCGATGAGCTTACTTTCTTGCATAAATAAGGAGGAAGGATACTATTGGCGTGCAGTAGCCATTGC
>NW_017019730.1:0-208 GCF_001483705.2 Eufriesea mexicana | reverse complement strand
ACTATTGCAATTAATATCCGGGTAGTTGAAACCCATAATTGATGATATTTTTAATAAACAAAAGTACACTCGATATTTTTAATAAACAAAAGTACACTCGATATTTTTAATAAACAAAATACACTCGATATTTTTAATAAATAAGAAATACAAAAATGCAATATTTCAATAGAAATTATATAGTGGCGAAATAATAAGGAATCACTAT
>NW_017019729.1:0-208 GCF_001483705.2 Eufriesea mexicana | reverse complement strand
GAGACCATCAATGGTGGTCTTGGCACGTGAAGTTGTGTTTGCTCACGTTTGGTTCTGTTACGCTTGCTTATGTTAGGATGGGATATCTTCGACTTTTACGCTATACACCGCAATTCGGTGGATTCCTGCGCTCTATATTTCTCTGATACTCTCTCCTTGGCACTGGCGAGGCCAACAATTGTTTTCTCGGCACGTTACGTTTAGGTAG
>NW_017019728.1:0-208 GCF_001483705.2 Eufriesea mexicana | reverse complement strand
TGCCAGAGAATAGATCTATTCAAAGTCTATAATCTGTTCTCGCTTGGTGAATAGATCGCCTAATGCCATCAATCCAAAGGCAAGTACAGCCACCTACTTGCCAGAGAACTGGTCTATTCAAAATCTATAACCTGTTATAGCATTGAGAATAGATCGACAAACGCCTTCAATCCAATAGCAAGTACAGCCGTCTACTTGTCAGAGAATA
>NW_017019727.1:0-208 GCF_001483705.2 Eufriesea mexicana | reverse complement strand
TGTTATAGCTAGGCGTATAGATCGCCTAACGCCATCATCCAATGGCAAGTACAGTCATCTCCTAGCCAGAGAATAGGTCTATCCAAAATGTATAACCTGTTATAGCTTTGTGAATAGATCGCATAACGCCTTCAATCCAATGCCTGGTACATCCATCTACTTGCCAGAGAAAAGGCCTATTCAAAATCTATAACCTGTTATAGCTTGG
>NW_017019726.1:0-208 GCF_001483705.2 Eufriesea mexicana | reverse complement strand
ACGTGTGGCTAAGTTTTGTTCGGTAGGGTTAGGTAAGGGCAGCTTTGACTTTTGTGCTTCACAGTGCTATTCGGTGCATTTCTGCGCTCCACTGCGTTCTAAATGATTAGCGCGCCCCCGAGGTGGAAAGCAATTGTGGTCACGACACCTTAAGTTGTGTTAGGTTACGTTTGGACAGGCTATGTTCGGCTGGGTAAAGTCTGCATAG
>NW_017019725.1:0-208 GCF_001483705.2 Eufriesea mexicana | reverse complement strand
CGTTCCGACGACACTACTATTGGCCTTCCAATAGCCAAGCCGAATGCATTAGTGCACTGTGAGGCGCAGGAGTCCACCTAATAGCAGGCTATAGCACTGATGTCAAAGCTATCCTCCCTAACCTAGCCAACCGTCACGAAGCCACACGTAACCTATCTATGCCTAAAGTGCCGCGACAACTCTTACTGGCCTCCCCAGGGACAAGAGG
>NW_017019724.1:0-208 GCF_001483705.2 Eufriesea mexicana | reverse complement strand
CTCTGCTCTGGGGAGCCAGAAATAGTTACCGCGGCGTGTTATAGTGTGTTAGGTTACGTTTGGTTAAGTTACGCTTTGTTTGGTTAGGATAGGTTATCGTTGAGTTCCGTGCTATACATGGCTATTCGGTGGACCTCTGCACTCTACTGCGCTCTAATATGTTCTGCTTTGCTCTGGGTATGTCTGCAATAGTGGCATAGGAACGTTA
>NW_017019723.1:0-208 GCF_001483705.2 Eufriesea mexicana | reverse complement strand
CCGAACGTAATCTACCTCAATCTAGCGTTCCGAGAACACTGTTGCCGGCCCCACCAGAACCAATCAAAACATACTAGAGCACAGTAGAGCGCGGAAACTCAACGCATGGCAGTGTATAGCAGAAAAGTCAAAGCTATGCATACCAAACACAAACAAACGTAACCAAACCAAACGTCACCTAACTCAAACTAACCTGCCCAGACAACTA
>NW_017019722.1:0-208 GCF_001483705.2 Eufriesea mexicana | reverse complement strand
GACCTTACCTGACCTGACATTACCTGACACGACCTGACCTGTCCTGACTATAACCGGCCATACCTTAACTGACCTGGCCGGACATGATCTTGCCTTGCCTGACTTTACCAGACTTGACATGACCATGCATGACCTGACCTGACCAGACCTGATCTGACCTGACCTGACCTGACATGAGCTGACCTGACCTGACCTGTCCTGACTGATG
>NW_017019721.1:0-208 GCF_001483705.2 Eufriesea mexicana | reverse complement strand
ATTGAGGCGCAGTAGAGAGCAGATATCCTCCGAATAGCAGTGTATAGCATAAAAGTCGAAGCTGCACTATCTTAGCGTAACCAAACCTGACATAACCAAACGCAGCTTAAATAACCCAACGTGCCGAAACCACAATTGCTGGCACCACCAGCCGCGAGCAGGGAATGTTGCAGAACAGTAGAGGGCAGAAATCCGCCGAATAGCCGCG
>NW_017019720.1:0-208 GCF_001483705.2 Eufriesea mexicana | reverse complement strand
AAATAACTTTCTTGCATAAATAAGAATGAAATATTCGATAGGCGCGCTATATCCATTGCAATGGTATTGAACCTGGCAGGAAAATTAAATTTTATTGACATTTTCCACTAATATCTTGGTGAGCTACCTTTTTTGAATAAATAATGAGGAAAGACACTAATGGCGTGCTATAGCCATTGCAATCCTATAGAATCTGGATGGAAAATTT
>NW_017019719.1:0-208 GCF_001483705.2 Eufriesea mexicana | reverse complement strand
GTCTGTAAAAATGGAAGCAGAATACATAGAATATGTTTCTTTGATTATAAAAGTAGTATAAATTTAGTAAACGAATTATTCTTTATTTTTATGCATATGAACCATTCACTGCACAAATTGATTAACTCCATAAAACAAAAACTGCAGAAATGCAATGAAATAATATATATTGTTTTTTAAAATTCCCTTTATAATTTAAATCGAAATA
>NW_017019718.1:0-208 GCF_001483705.2 Eufriesea mexicana | reverse complement strand
CTAACGTACCGCAACCATTATTGCTGGCCTCCACAGAGCCAGGCAGTGCATAATACATGAGACGAGTGCACAGAAATACATAGAATAGCACTGTATAGCAAAAAAGACCAAGCTAACCAAACATAACCAAAGCTAACATAACCTCGCCAAACGAAGCATATCTTAACCTAACGTGCTGACACAGCTATCGCTGGCCTCTCCGTAGCCA
>NW_017019717.1:0-208 GCF_001483705.2 Eufriesea mexicana | reverse complement strand
CCATACACTGCCGTTCGGTGGTTTTCTGCGCTCTACTGTGCTCTAATATTCTCTGCTTGGCCCCCTGGATGCCAGAACTAGTGGTCTCAGCACGTTAGGCTGATTTACGCTACGCATGGATCGGTTACGATAGTTTGGGTTAGGGTTAGATGTCCTTGGTTTTTGTGCTGTACACTGCGATTCTATGGATTTCTGCTCTCTACTCTTC
>NW_017019716.1:0-208 GCF_001483705.2 Eufriesea mexicana | reverse complement strand
ACCACAATTGCTGGCCTGATAGAGACAAGCAGAATGTACTATAGCGCACTAGAGCGCAGAAGTCAACCGCACTGCCGTTAACAGCACAAAAGCCGTAGACATCCTAATCTAAAGTGACCTACGGCAGCCTTATCAAACGTGGCAAATCCAAAGTAACGTTCCGCGACCACTGCCCCTGGCCTTGAGAGAGACAAGCAGAATCTCATAC
>NW_017019715.1:0-208 GCF_001483705.2 Eufriesea mexicana | reverse complement strand
AACGTAACATAATTCAACTTACCGTGGTGCGAATACTATTTTTGGGGTCTGCAGAGCCAAGCAGAACATACTAGAGAAAAGTAGATAGCAGAAATCCACTGAATAGCAGTGTATAGCGCAAAAGTCAAAGCTATCAACTCCTAACCTAGCCAATCGTGTCATAACGGCGCGTAACATGCCTCAACCTAACTTGCCGCGACCACTATTG
>NW_017019714.1:0-208 GCF_001483705.2 Eufriesea mexicana | reverse complement strand
TGGTGAGCTAACTTCCTGGCTTAAGTAAGGAGGAAAGATGCTTTTTGAGTGCTATAGCCATCGAAATGATTTAGATTGTGGCTGGAAAATACAATATTGCTGACATTTTCGACTAATGTCCTGGTGAGCTAACTTTCTTGCACTGATAAGGAGGAAAGATTCGATTTGTGTGCTATAGGCATTCCAAAGCTATAGAATCGTCCTGGAA
>NW_017019713.1:0-208 GCF_001483705.2 Eufriesea mexicana | reverse complement strand
AACATAGATATTCTGTGGACTTCTGTGCTCTACTCTGCTCTATCATATTCCGCTTGTCTCTTTATTCGCCAGGAGTAGCGGTCGCGGCAGATTAGGTTGAGCTCCATTACGTTTACTTTGGTTCGGTTAGGTTAGGTATGGACAGTATATATTTGACCTTTGCGCTATTCACTGCAATGCGGTCGATTTCTACACTGTAATGTTTTCT
>NW_017019712.1:0-208 GCF_001483705.2 Eufriesea mexicana | reverse complement strand
TACTCGTCACCCAGATATGAGTGATGCGGCGACGAACGTGTTAATTCCACCTTACCGGTCAGGACGGCCGCGACCGTCCGCCATTTTTATTTCTCGCGAAACCAAGCGTTCCCTAAAGATCCGTTTCCACGAGAAAATGGCCGAATATTCGTAGACACCGTTCGAGATTAACCGAAGGGAATTAACCGTTTGAGTCCAAAGCAGCGCG
>NW_017019711.1:0-208 GCF_001483705.2 Eufriesea mexicana | reverse complement strand
TACCTCGAGATACTAACAATTAGCAACACAGTACAGAGTGACGCCATCGTCACACTACTGCAGCAGTTGGATTAATTTGATCACTGGTAATTCAAATTCAACAGCCATTCTATTATTATCAATAAATAGTGCGGTTATGGCTAGGAACGTTTTGAACTGGCAGGATGGAACTCCGTACGTTCAGCAGAAAAGCAGAGTAGCCGATGGA
>NW_017019710.1:0-208 GCF_001483705.2 Eufriesea mexicana | reverse complement strand
ATAACGTTCGGCTATGTTACATTAGGTTAGGTTATGATAGGGCAGCCTTGACTTTTATGCTGTACACCGCTATTTGGCGGTTTTCGGCGCTCTGCATTGCTCTACTGTACTCTGCTCGACTCTGGGGATGGCAGTAATAGTTGTCCGGCAAGTTAGGTTGAGTTAGGCTACGTTTAGTTAGGTTACGTTTGGTCAGGTTAGGATATGG
>NW_017019709.1:0-208 GCF_001483705.2 Eufriesea mexicana | reverse complement strand
AGAAAGATAGCTAACAACGATATTAGTCAAAAATGTAAATAAAATTGAATCTGCAAGGCATATCCTATATCATTGCAATGTCTATATTACGCCAAAATGATCCTTCCTCTTAGCTTATGCAAGGAAGTTAGCTCACCACGATATCAGTCGAAATTGACAATAAAAATGCACTTTCCAGCCAGATTCTATAGCACTGCAATGGTTATAG
>NW_017019708.1:0-208 GCF_001483705.2 Eufriesea mexicana | reverse complement strand
AGGCGATCTATTCACCAAGCTACAGCAGGTTGTAGATTTTGAATAGACCAATTCTCTGGCAAGCAGATGGCTGTACTTGCCATTGGTTTAAAGGCGCTAGGCGATATATTCACCAAGCTATAACAGGTTATAGATTTTGAATAGGGCTATTCTCTGGCAAGTAGGTGGCTGTACTTGCCATTGGATTGAAGGCGCTAGGCGACGTATT
>NW_017019707.1:0-208 GCF_001483705.2 Eufriesea mexicana | reverse complement strand
TCAATATAACGTGCCGAGACCATTATCGCTGGCCTTTCCAGAGTCAAGCTGAAAATATTGGAGTGCTGTGGGGCACGGAAATCTGCCTAATAGCTGACCACAGCACTAAAGTCAAAGCTCTCCCCCCCTAACTTAACCAATCGCAACAAACCCAAACGTAACCCACCTCAAGCTATCGTGACGCGATCACAATTGCTGGCCTCGCCAG
>NW_017019706.1:0-208 GCF_001483705.2 Eufriesea mexicana | reverse complement strand
TCTTCCACCTTTGTGCTGTACACAAAGCTACGGGTTGGATTACTGCGCTCCACTGTGCTCCAGTACATTCTGCTTGGCTCTGGGAATGCCAGCAATAGTGGCCGCGGTACGTTAGATAGAGGTTGGTTACGTTTGGTAATGTTACGATTGGTTAGGTTAGGACGGGGTACCCTTCACTTTTATGCAACGTACTAGTCTTCGGTGGACA
>NW_017019705.1:0-208 GCF_001483705.2 Eufriesea mexicana | reverse complement strand
TAAATAAAACGTAAATCATCACCACATACAAAAGATTTATTATCAAGATATAGAGCGGGATCAACGCTTTCAAACGATACATAACATAATCACATTTACAATTTGTTCCAATATCAAGCTACAAAAATCGAAAATACGATAAACGAAATTATTTTTCTACCAACCTAATTGTTAACGCGTTCGACGTGTGGCGCCCGTGTTAATCGAT
>NW_017019704.1:0-208 GCF_001483705.2 Eufriesea mexicana | reverse complement strand
GTATTGCTGGACTCCACAGAGTCAAGCAGAATATATCAGAGGAGGGTAGAGCGCAGAAGCAAACAGGGTCGCAGTGTGCAGGAGAAAGGTAGAAGCTATCGAATCCCAACAAAAGCAAACGTAGCGTACCCAAGCGTATACTACTTCAACCTAATTTGCTGAGACCACCATTACTGGCTTCCCCAGAGCCAAGCAGATCTTATTAGAT
>NW_017019703.1:0-208 GCF_001483705.2 Eufriesea mexicana | reverse complement strand
AATCCAATGGCAAGTACAGCCATCTACTGCCCAGAGAATGGGTCTATTAAAAATCTATAAACTGTTATAGCTTAGCGAATAGATCGCCTAACGCCATCAATCCAATGGTAAGTACAGACACCTGCTTGCTAGAAAATAGGTCTATTCAAAATCTGCAACCAGTTACAGCTTGTTGAATAGATCGCTTAACGCCTTCAGTCCAATGTCA
>NW_017019702.1:0-208 GCF_001483705.2 Eufriesea mexicana | reverse complement strand
ACACAAGCTAACGTGCCGAGAACACTATTTCCGGCGCCCACAGAAACAAGCAGATTGTGATAGGGCACAGAAGAGCGCAGAAGTCCATAGGATAGCCGTGTGTAGCATAAAACTCAAAAATATCCTATCGTAACGCAACATAACGTAACCGTGCCAAACGCAACATAACGAAACTAACGTGCGTCTACTACTACTGCTCGCCTCTAGA
>NW_017019701.1:0-208 GCF_001483705.2 Eufriesea mexicana | reverse complement strand
GACCTGATCTGACATGACCTGACCTGACGTGACCTGACCTGACTGATCTGACCTGACCTGACTGACCTGACCTGACCAGGCCTGACCTGACTTGACCTGACCTGGCAACACCTTCCCAAACTTGACCTGACCTTGCCTGACCTTCCCTGAACTGAACTGACCTGAACTGACGTCATCTCACTGACCTGACCTGACATGACCTGAGCTG
>NW_017019700.1:0-208 GCF_001483705.2 Eufriesea mexicana | reverse complement strand
ATAACAGGTTACAGATTTTGAATAGACATATTCCCTGGCAAGTAGATGGCTGTACTTGCAATTCGATTGTAGGCGTTGGGCGATCTTTTCACCACGCTATAACAGGTTATAGACTTTGAATGCCCCTATTCTCTGGCAAGAAGAAGGCTGTACTTGCCATTGTTTGCAGACGTTAGGCGGCCTATTAACCAAGCTATAACAGATTATA
>NW_017019699.1:0-208 GCF_001483705.2 Eufriesea mexicana | reverse complement strand
CGTGACTCAGCATGTCGCTCCACGACCACCGTTTTTAGCCACCGCAAAGTCAGGCAAATGCTATTGGAGCAAAGACCGTGCACAGATATCGACCGAACAGCAGGTTATGGCACAAAAGTCATAGTTATCCTATCCTAACCTACCCAGATGTAATATAAAAGAACGTAACCTAACTCAACCTGACGTGCCGAGGCCATTATTTCTGACA
>NW_017019698.1:0-208 GCF_001483705.2 Eufriesea mexicana | reverse complement strand
ATTTCCTCCTTATATATCCAAGAAAGTTAGGTCACCACAATATTAGCCGAAAATGTAAATAAAGTTTAATTTTCCAGACAGATTCTATCGCATTGCAATGGCTACAGCACGTCAATAGGATATTTCTTCCTTAATTATGAAAGAGAGTTAGCTCACCACGATATTCGTCCAAAATGTCAATAAAATTGAATTTTCCAGCCAGTTTCTA
>NW_017019697.1:0-208 GCF_001483705.2 Eufriesea mexicana | reverse complement strand
TATAGCTTGGAGAATATATCGTCTAACGCATTCAATCCAATAGCAAGTACAGCCATCTACTTGGCAGAGAATAATTCTACTCAAAATCTATAAGCTGTCACAGCTTGGCAATTAGATCGCCTAACGGCTTCAATGCAATGGCAAGTACAGCCATCTTCTTGCCTGAAAGTAAGTCTATTCAAAATATATAACCTGTTATAGCTTGGTG
>NW_017019696.1:0-208 GCF_001483705.2 Eufriesea mexicana | reverse complement strand
CCACATTCTACAGCATTGTAATGGCTATAGTACGCCAAAAGGATCTTTCCTCAATACTTATGCCAGGAAGCTAGCTCGGCACGATATTAGTCGAAAATGCGAATAAAATTGAACTTTCCTGCCCGATTCTGCAGCATTGCAACGACTATAGCACGCGAAAAGGATCTTTCCTCCATACTTATGCCAGGAAGCAAGCTCACCACGATAT
>NW_017019695.1:0-208 GCF_001483705.2 Eufriesea mexicana | reverse complement strand
GTCATGTCAAGTCTGGTAAGGTCAGGCCAGCTCAGGTCAGGTCAGGTCAGATCAGCCCGGTCATGTCAGGTCAGGTCAGGTCAGATGATGTCAGTTCAGGTCAGCTCAGTCAGGTCAGGTCCGGTCAGTCAGGGCAGGTCAGGTTTGGTAAGGCCGGTTAAGGTCAGGACAGGTCAGGTTAGGTCAGGCCAGGTCAGGTCAGATCAGT
>NW_017019694.1:0-208 GCF_001483705.2 Eufriesea mexicana | reverse complement strand
ATCAACAAATTATAAAACAAGACATCAGACGATCGTGAGAAGTCGAAGACATAAGACGGTTTGCAGAAATCAAACAGAACACATCAGATGACGTTAGCGAGAATTCACGCAAAAAACATCAGACGGTTTTGGAGTTCAGACAAGCCACATCAGACGTGAACTAGAACTCGAAGACGTAAGACGGTATTGAGGAGTCGAAGACGTAAGA
>NW_017019693.1:0-208 GCF_001483705.2 Eufriesea mexicana | reverse complement strand
GTTTATGAGTTGTTTGTGTTGGCAATGGCCGATTCGTGACTTATTTCTGAAATGGTGTCCTTCCCTATGTTGTATATGGCTGATTCAAAATTCGTTATTACTCAACATTAAGGATAAGGAATAATAACCTCTAATGGGGAAAAATAGATAAACGAGAATAATCGACAAATTTATAATTGAGAAGTGCACATGGAATACCAGGTGCAAT
>NW_017019692.1:0-208 GCF_001483705.2 Eufriesea mexicana | reverse complement strand
ATAGTGGTCTCCGCACGATACGTAGAGTTAGGCTACGTTTGATTAGGCTAGGTTGTTTGCGGTAAGGTCAGGATATCTTCGACTTTTGTGCTTTACTCTACATTGCGGCGGATTTCTGCAATCTACTCTGCTCTAGTATATTCTTGTTTGCCCTGTGGACCTCAACAATAGTGGACTAGGCCCGTTAGGTTAAGACATGTTACGTTTG
>NW_017019691.1:0-208 GCF_001483705.2 Eufriesea mexicana | reverse complement strand
TACTTGCCATTGGATTGATGGCCTTGTGCGACCTATTCAACAAGCTATAAAAGATTATATATTATGAATAGACCTATTCTCTGGCAAGCAGGTGGACATACTTGCCATTGGATTGAAGGCGATTGGCGATCTAATCACCAAGCTCTGGCAGCTTATAGGTTTTGAATATACTCATCCTCTGGCGAGTAGATGGCTGTACTTGCCCTTG
>NW_017019690.1:0-208 GCF_001483705.2 Eufriesea mexicana | reverse complement strand
CGGTAAAACATAACCTATCCGCTGTATTTCACAACGGGATGATTATGTGCAAATGGGATCGTGATTTCCATTATATTTATATAAATCGTTAAGTAAATCTGAATCACATTCCCGGTCTAATGACCAGTCTAATGGAATGTCTATATCATTCCGTGGCTGGCGGAATTTGTTTTAAATCGAGAACTAAAAATCTCCGTGGATGTGCAAC
>NW_017019689.1:0-208 GCF_001483705.2 Eufriesea mexicana | reverse complement strand
TTTTGATCTTCGAAGACAAAAGCGTTCAGAAACTGTTCCAACGAAATGTAAGTTAAGAGATTAAATTTTGGTATATGTTTCACGCCTATTGTTTTATCGACAGGACGTCAACAATAAAAGACGACTGTAATGAGGTTTCGGAGATTGTTATGACGTGTATTTCATCGTGTAATGCCAGTAAACTAAGAACATGCATATCAACTTGAAT
>NW_017019688.1:0-208 GCF_001483705.2 Eufriesea mexicana | reverse complement strand
GCTCACTGATTTAGCTGAAACCTTGCAAATGTGTAGATTTAGTCATCCATTTAAGGAAATGTATCATTGTAAGGGCAATTACTTAATTTTTGAGATATTTATGCTCAACCAATTGCGCTGGAAAGACGTGTCACGCACGTCGTACTGCCTTTGTCACAGAATCGCTAACGACGTGGTATACACGTCGCCAGGCAATTGTCACAGAAAC
>NW_017019687.1:0-208 GCF_001483705.2 Eufriesea mexicana | reverse complement strand
ACTTGCCAGAAAATAGGTCTATTCAAGATCTATAACCTATTATAGCTTGGTGAATAGATCGCACTTCGCCTTTAATCCATTGGACAGTACAGCCATATACTTGCCAGAGAATAGGTCTATTCAAAGTCTATAATCTGTTAGAGCGTGGTTAATAGGTCGCCTAGCGTCTTCAACCAATGGCAAGTACAGCCATCTACTTGCCAGAGAA
>NW_017019686.1:0-208 GCF_001483705.2 Eufriesea mexicana | reverse complement strand
ACAGCACGAAGGTAAAAGATAACCTGACTGAGCTTGAAATAGCCTAACATAAACAAACATGACGGAAAAACCTGTAGTGCCGATAGCACTGTAGCCTGCCTCCACAGAGCCAAGCAGAATATACTAGAGCACAGTGGAACGCAGCAATCCACCGAACTACAGTGTACACCACGTAAGCCAAAGCTATCCATACTTAACCCAGACTAAC
>NW_017019685.1:0-208 GCF_001483705.2 Eufriesea mexicana | reverse complement strand
ATAAAACTGGATTTTCCAGGCAGATTCTATTGCGCTACAATGGCCATAGCACGCCACTAGGATTCTTCCTCCTCATTTATGCAAGGAGGTTAGCTCACCGCGATATTAGTTGAAATGGACAATAAAATTGAACCTTCCAGCCAGTTTCTGTAGCATTGCAATGGCTAGAGCTCGCCAATAGAGTCTTTGCTCCTTATTTAAGCAAAAA
>NW_017019684.1:0-208 GCF_001483705.2 Eufriesea mexicana | reverse complement strand
CATCAAACGTAGCTCGCAATTGCGACATATTCAGGCCCACTTTGAAACGCTGTAAAATGAGAACCACGTGACATACGCCCACAAAATTTTCACACAGGACAGATATGTACCTGAGGTTTAGTTACGTTCAACCCGCAATCGATTGGACCGACATCGAAAAATGCAGACTGGTTCCATTCGTTCTGGGAGCCGAATTTTTCGACCAAAA
>NW_017019683.1:0-208 GCF_001483705.2 Eufriesea mexicana | reverse complement strand
GCAATGCAACGGCGGTGGCGCACCAATAGAATCTTTCCTACTTATTTATGCATGAAAGTTGGAACACCGCGACATTAGTCGAAAACGTGAATAAAATTGAATCCATCAGCCAGATTTTATAGCATTGCAATGGCTATAGCACGCAAATAGAATATTTCATCCTTATTTATGCAAGAAAGTTAGCTCACCACGATATTATTTGAAAATG
>NW_017019682.1:0-208 GCF_001483705.2 Eufriesea mexicana | reverse complement strand
TCCATCCATCAATACATCCATACATACCTCAATACATACATCCGTACATACATCCATACATCCTTGAATAAATCCATCCATCCATACAAGCACTCATCCATACATCCATCCATCCATACATCCATCCAAGCATACGTACATCCGTACATACATCCATACATACATCCATACATCCATATATCCACCCATACATGCATTCATACATTAA
>NW_017019681.1:0-208 GCF_001483705.2 Eufriesea mexicana | reverse complement strand
CGTTAGGCGATCTATTTAGCAAGCTATAACAGATTATTGATTTTGAATAAACTTATTCTCTGGTAAGTATCTGGCTGTACTTGCCATTGGATTGCATGCGATAGGCGATCTAATCACCAAGCTATGGTAGCTTATATGTTTTGAGTATACTCGTTCTCTGGCGAGTAGATGGCTGTACTTGCCATTGGATTGAAGGCGTTAGGCGATC
>NW_017019680.1:0-208 GCF_001483705.2 Eufriesea mexicana | reverse complement strand
CAAAAGTCAAAGCCGTCCTGACCAAACGTATCATAGCCTAGCCAATCCTAGCGCAACCTGACTCAACCTAGCGTGCCGAGATCACTATTTCTGGCTTCACTAGAACCGAGTAGATCATACTACAGGAGAGTAGAGCGCAGAAGAACATACAATCGCAGTGCACGGCGCAAAAGTCGAAGCTACCCTATGCTAACATGGCTAAACGTAA
>NW_017019679.1:0-208 GCF_001483705.2 Eufriesea mexicana | reverse complement strand
CTATAGCATTGCAATGTCTATACCACGCCAGTAGAATCTCTCCTCCTTATTTATGCGAGAAAGTTAGCTCACCACGATATTAGTCGAATCTGTCAATAAAATTGAATCTTCCAGGCACATTCTATATCATTGCAACGGTTATAGAACGCCAAAAGTATCTTTCCTCCTTATTTCTGCAAGAAAGGCAGCGCGCCACAATATTATTCGA
>NW_017019678.1:0-208 GCF_001483705.2 Eufriesea mexicana | reverse complement strand
TCTATAGCATTGCAATGACTGCAGCACGCCAATAGGATATTTCTTCCTTAATTATGCAAGAAAATTAGCTCACCACGATATTATTCGAAAATGTCAATAAAATTTAATTTTCCAGACAGATTCTACAGCATTGCAATGACTGCAACACGCCAATAGGATATTTCTTCCATAATTATGCAAGAATGTTAGCTCACCACGATATTAATCG
>NW_017019677.1:0-208 GCF_001483705.2 Eufriesea mexicana | reverse complement strand
CTTCTGCGCTGCACACTTATTATCTGTGGATTTCTGCGCTGCAATGTGCCCTAGTATGTCCTGTTTGGCTCTGGTAGAGGATTGATTGCAGTCACGGCGCTGCAGGTTGTGTTAGGCTGTGTTCGGTTAGGTTGGGTTTGGTCGGGTTGGGTTGTGGTACCATCGACTTTTGTTCCATACACTGCTATTTGGTGGGTTCATCCGCTCT
>NW_017019676.1:0-208 GCF_001483705.2 Eufriesea mexicana | reverse complement strand
TCTCTGGCAAGTAGATGGCTCTACTTGCCATTGGATTGAAGGCGCTAGGCGATCTATTCACCGAGCTGTAACTGGTTATAGATTTTGAATAGACCTATTCTCTGGCCAGTAGCTGGCTGTACATGACATAGGTTTGAAGGCGTTCGGCGATCTATTCACCATTCTATAACAGGTTATAGATTTTGAATTGACCAATTCTCTGGAAATT
>NW_017019675.1:0-208 GCF_001483705.2 Eufriesea mexicana | reverse complement strand
CTTCATTGCTCTATTATTTTCAGCACGACTCTGTGGAGTCGAGCATTCGTGGTCGTGGTAAGTCAGCTTGAGCTAGGCTATGTTTTGTTATGTCAGGTTATGTGTAGTTCGGTTCGGATAGCTTTGACTTTTGTGCTATACTCATTTATTCGGACGATTTCTGTGATCTAGCGTTCTCTACTATATTCTGCTTGGCTCTGCGGAGGAC
>NW_017019674.1:0-208 GCF_001483705.2 Eufriesea mexicana | reverse complement strand
CTGTCTTCTTTCCTACTCATGCTCTCTTTCTCAATCACGCGTTTCTCACGCACTTCTCACAGCTCTGCCCTCGGTGGATCAGGTATCCTAAATATTCGGACACGTTTTACTCTTCACTACCCCCACACAAAAGATACTGTCACAAGCGGTGACCTTATACCCTAAACACGCTGCGCTCATAATTACCACGTACATAGTTCAAAACAAA
>NW_017019673.1:0-208 GCF_001483705.2 Eufriesea mexicana | reverse complement strand
AAGGATTCTATTGGCGTGCAGTAGCCATTGCAATGCTATAGAATCTGGCTCGAAATTTCAATTCTATTGACATTTTCCACTAATATCATTGTGAGCTCACTTTCTTGCATAAATAAGGAGGAAAGATTCTATTGGCGTGCTATGACCAGAGCATCGCTATAGGATCAGGCTGGAAAAATCAATATTATTGACATTTTCGGCCAAAACC
>NW_017019672.1:0-208 GCF_001483705.2 Eufriesea mexicana | reverse complement strand
TTGTATGGATGTATGGATTTATGGATGTACGAATGTATGGATGTATGGATGTACGGATGTATGTATGTATATAGGTATGGATGTATGCATGGATGGATGTATGTATTGTCGTATGTATGGATGTATGTATGAATGCATGGATTGATGGATGGATGTATGGATGGATGGTTGTATGGATCGACGGTTGAACGTATGGATGTATGTATAA
>NW_017019671.1:0-208 GCF_001483705.2 Eufriesea mexicana | reverse complement strand
GATCACAGCAAGGAGCAGAAATTCACCGAATTGCTGTGTATAGCACAAAAGTCACAGCCATCCAAGCCTAACCTAATCAAGCATAACATAGCCAAGCGTAACATATCACGACCTAACGCGGCACAAACGTACAGATACCCAAGCACAACCTGGCCTACCCTAATCCATCCAAACGTAGCCCAACTCAGCATAAGATGCCGAGAACACT
>NW_017019670.1:0-208 GCF_001483705.2 Eufriesea mexicana | reverse complement strand
TATACATTGCTGGTCGGTGGATATGTTCGCTCTACTCTGCTCCAATATGCTCCACGTGATACTGTGGATGCCAGCAATAGTGGTATCGGAACGTTAGGTTGAGATATGGTACGCTAGGTTATGCTACGTTAGTCTAGGTTAGATTAGAATACCTTTGACTTTTCTTCTCTACATTGCCATTCTGTGGATTTCATCGCTCAACTTTCCT
>NW_017019669.1:0-208 GCF_001483705.2 Eufriesea mexicana | reverse complement strand
TTATACAAGAAAGTTAGCTCACCACGATATTAGCCGAAAATGTCAATAAAAGTGAATTTAGCCGCCAGATACTATAGAATTGCAGTGGCTATAGCACGCCAATAGGACTCTTCCTCCTTATTTATGCAAGAAAGATAGCTGACCTCCATATTATTCGAAAATGTCCATAAAATTGAAATTTCGAGCCAGATTCTATTGCACTGCAATG
>NW_017019668.1:0-208 GCF_001483705.2 Eufriesea mexicana | reverse complement strand
ATTTATGCAAGAAAGTTAACTCACCGCGTTATTGGTCGAGGATGTCAGTAAAATTGAGTTTTAGAACCAGATTCTACAGCATTGCAACGGATATTGTACGCCAAAAGTAACTTTCCTCCGTACCTATGCAAGGAAGATAGCTCACTGCGACATTATCCGAAAATATCAACAAAATTGAATTTTCCAGTAAGATCCTGTAGCATTGTAA
>NW_017019667.1:0-208 GCF_001483705.2 Eufriesea mexicana | reverse complement strand
GTGTACTAGAGCACAAAGCGCGCAGAAATCAACCGCAATGCTGTGCAGAGCACAAACGGCCAATATATCCTAACCTAACCCGACATAGTCATACCAAACAGTACGTAGAAATGTACCAAATAGCGTGCAGCGACCAGTGCTCCTTGACGCCTCAGAGAAAAGCAGATTGTAGAAGAGCACAGTAGATCACAGACATCCACCGTACAGC
>NW_017019666.1:0-208 GCF_001483705.2 Eufriesea mexicana | reverse complement strand
TAGTATAACTGAACATGACGAGACGTGACCGCTTCTCCTGGACGCCCAAGAGCCAAGCAGAATTCGAAAGATAAGGGTAGATCACAGGAATCGACCGGGTAATGGTGCATGTCGCGAGAGCCACAGATATCCTAACCAAACTTCTCCCAACATGGCCAAAGTACACGAAACTTGACCAAAGCTAACGTGCCTCGCCCACTGCTGCTCG
>NW_017019665.1:0-208 GCF_001483705.2 Eufriesea mexicana | reverse complement strand
TTGCCAGAGAATGGGTATATTCAAAATATATAATCCGTTATAGCTTGGAGAATAGGTCGCCTATCGCCGTCAATTCAATGGCACGTACAGACATCTACTTGCTTGAAAATACGTGCATTCAAAGTCTATAACCTGTTATAGCTTAATGAAAAGATCGCCTAACGCCTTCAATTCAATGGCAAGTACTGACATCTACTTGCCAGAAAAT
>NW_017019664.1:0-208 GCF_001483705.2 Eufriesea mexicana | reverse complement strand
AGGATGGCTCCGTTAGGATTTCTTCGACTTTTGTGCTATAAACTGCAATTCGGAGTAATCCTGTGCTCTATTTTGCTCTACTGCAGTCTGCTACACCCTGGGGGGGCGAGCAATAGTGCTCCTGTCACGTCAGACTGTGTTAGGATACGTTTGGTTAGGCTAAGTTAGGTTAAGTTTGGTTAAGATTGCCATGACTTTCGTACTGTAG
>NW_017019663.1:0-208 GCF_001483705.2 Eufriesea mexicana | reverse complement strand
AAGGATGTATGTGTGGATGAATGCATGAATGTATGTATGGATATGTGTATGTATGTATATATGTATGTATGTATGTAATCGTGGATGGATTTACGGGTGGACGGGTGCATGGATGGATGGATGTATGGATGGGCGAATATATGGCTGGATGGATGCATGGATGGATGGACGAATGTTTGTATGGATGGGTGGATGTATTGATGTATGG
>NW_017019662.1:0-208 GCF_001483705.2 Eufriesea mexicana | reverse complement strand
GGCGTGCTATAGCCATTGCAATACAGTGGAATCTGTCTAGAAAGTTCAATTGTATTGACATTTCCGAGTAATATCGCGGTGAGTAAGCTTTCTTGCATAACTAAGGAGGAACGATTCTATTGGTGTGCAATAGGCCTTGCATGCCATAGAATCCTCCTGGAAAATAAACTTTTATTGACATTTTCGACTAATATCGTTGTGAGCTAAC
>NW_017019661.1:0-208 GCF_001483705.2 Eufriesea mexicana | reverse complement strand
ATCTGGGCTATATTTGGACAGCTCTGACTAACGCAGTGTAGACTGCTGTCGGCGGTTTTCTGCGCTGCACTTTGTTCCAGCATGTTTTCCTTTTCACTGGGTTGGACAACAATAGCGGTCCCGGCACGATAGGTTGTGTTACTTAGCGTACGGTTATGTCACGTTTGGTTAGGTTAGAAGAGGATAGCTATGACTCTTGTACTATACA
>NW_017019660.1:0-208 GCF_001483705.2 Eufriesea mexicana | reverse complement strand
AAATATCTCTATTTATTAAAAAATGGAAATTAAAAATCAAAAACAATTTCAATTTATCAAAGTACAATCCGATAAAATAATTTCTAATCTTTCAGAGAATTATCTCTTTTCCTTTTGCAAACACAAAATGAATAAATAATTACACAATAAACACAAAATAAACACGCAGAAAGTAACAGCTTCCATACCAAATCGAATATATTTATAA
>NW_017019659.1:0-208 GCF_001483705.2 Eufriesea mexicana | reverse complement strand
TCACTTTCACGCTTTTCATAACAAACTGACTCTCCTCACAACATATTGGCTCTGACCTATAACGCATTCTAGATCTTCCACTCGCACTTCCAAAAACGTACATATCTACATTCGTGCCATCACTCGACCTCACACACTCGCATTCACACTAGTAAAACTAAATCCACAGATAAGGGATGCCACTTCATCATATCAGGAAGTTCTATTG
>NW_017019658.1:0-208 GCF_001483705.2 Eufriesea mexicana | reverse complement strand
ACTAATTATACATGAACATCTGCGGAATTTGCATCTTCACTAAACAGATCAATCCAATGCCTGGAGTGCTCCGTTGGTGGTTGTACAAACTAGCATACTGGGAATTGCAAATATCTCTAGCCATAACAGATGTATACGTTCATTGTTCTTGAAGAACTGTGGAATAAATGTCGTCAGTGGACAGATTAATCAAATGGCTGTAAAACTG
>NW_017019657.1:0-208 GCF_001483705.2 Eufriesea mexicana | reverse complement strand
GCTTTAGCACGCCAGTAGAATTTCCCCTCCATACTTATGCAAGGAAGTCAGCTCACCACGATAATGGTAGAAAATGTCAATAACATTTGATTTTCCTGCTAGATTCTATAGCATTGAAATGCATATAGCACACCAACAGAATCTCTTCTCCTTATTTATGCAAGAGACTTAGCTCACCACGTTATTAGTCGAAAATGTCAATAAAACT
>NW_017019656.1:0-208 GCF_001483705.2 Eufriesea mexicana | reverse complement strand
ATACGTCCATACATCCATGCTTCCATACATGCATACATCCATACATTCTTACATCCATCATTCGTACATACAAATATCCATACATGCATACATCCATCCAGCCATTCATCCATAAATGAATCCATGCATACATACGTCCACCCATACATCCATCCATCCATCCATACATACATACATCCATTCATTCATTCATCCATCCATTCATACA
>NW_017019655.1:0-208 GCF_001483705.2 Eufriesea mexicana | reverse complement strand
CAATACTGGTCTTGGCACATCAGGTTGAGTTATGCTACGTTCGATTGGTTTGGGTTAGTTTCAGTTAGGTTCGGATAGTTTTGACTTTCTTGGTGTACACGGCTATGCGGTTGGTTTCTCGTCTCTACTGTGCTGTAATATGCTCTGCTTCGCTCTGGGGAGGATAGCAGTAGTGTCCGCGGCGCGTTTGGTTGAGTTAGGTTACGTT
>NW_017019654.1:0-208 GCF_001483705.2 Eufriesea mexicana | reverse complement strand
GACATTTTCGACTTATAACGTGGTGAGTTAACTTTCTCGCATATATAAGGAGGATTGATTCTATTGGCCTGCAATAGGCATTGCAATGCAATTGAATCATGCTGGAAAATTCAATTTCATTGACATTTTCGACTAATATCGTGCCGAGCCAACTTCCTTGTATTAGAAAGGAGGGAAGATTCTATTGGCGTGCCATTGCCATTGCAAC
>NW_017019653.1:0-208 GCF_001483705.2 Eufriesea mexicana | reverse complement strand
TCGTTTGGGTATATTAGGTGAGGCCAAGTTCTGTCACGATATATTTTACTTTTGTACTATACAGTGCAATGCGGCGGATTTCTACGCTATGTTGCGCTCTAGCATTTTCTGCTTGGCTTCGTGGAGGCCAGCAGTAATGGTCTCCTCACGTTAGGTTGAGCTACGCCACGTACGGGTGTGATACGTTTGTTGAGGTGAGAATATGACA
>NW_017019652.1:0-208 GCF_001483705.2 Eufriesea mexicana | reverse complement strand
TATTCGAGTATTTTGCTGACCAAACAGTATTTTGCTTCACATAGAATTGTAAGAGAGCCGCCGCCGACGACCGAACCCCGGCGATCGGTGACTTTGTGTCCGCGATAGCTCTCAATCGTCCCATGACGATCGAGAGCCGACATCCACGCTCATGTCACGGGAAAGGTGGTTGGAGTTAAACAACTCCCGATGATAATAAAGTGTCGAG
>NW_017019651.1:0-208 GCF_001483705.2 Eufriesea mexicana | reverse complement strand
GATTATTATATCTTTGACTTTAGTGCTACACGCTTCAATGCGATGGATTACATCGCTCCACTGCGGCCTAGAAAATTCTGCTTGGCTCTGGGGTGGCAAGCGTGTGTTGCCTCGGCGCGTTAGGTTGAGCTATGCCACGTTCGGATATGTTACGTTTGGCTATGTTAGGTTAGGGTAGCTTCGACTATTCCGATATGCACTGCGATTC
>NW_017019650.1:0-208 GCF_001483705.2 Eufriesea mexicana | reverse complement strand
TTTCTCGAAAATCGGGGCACCAAGGTTACACCAAGGCATTCCTATACCACCTGTATCGTTCCAACGACGGATTTCACGCGTAACCTTTAATCGAGAAAGAAAGAGAGAGACAGCAAGGTACATATTTAACAGAATTTCATGCACGATCGTTACGATATTTACGACTTTCCAAAGTTCCGGGACTACGCGAACGTAATCTTTTTATCTC
>NW_017019649.1:0-208 GCF_001483705.2 Eufriesea mexicana | reverse complement strand
GCACCAAAGTCAATGCTACCTTATAGTAACCAGACGTAACATGACCATACGTAAACTATCTCAACCTAACGTGCCGAGACAACTCTTACCGGCCTCCACAGATTCCAGCCGTATGCAGTAGAGCAATCTAGAGTGTAGATATCCGCCGAATAGCGGCCTATGGCACAAATGTCAATGCTACACTCTCCCAACCTCACCAACCGTAACA
>NW_017019648.1:0-208 GCF_001483705.2 Eufriesea mexicana | reverse complement strand
TCTGCTTGTACCTGGGTTCTCCAGCAATGGTGGTCCCGGCATGTTAGGTTGCGTTATGTTACGATTGGTTAGGTTTGGTTAGGTTAAGTTTGGTTGGGATTGCATTGAATTTTCTAGAATACACAGCGATTCTATGCACTTCCGGGATCTACTCCCATCTAATATGCTCTGCTTGGCTCTGGGTGGGGGCAGCAATAGAGGTATCGGA
>NW_017019647.1:0-208 GCF_001483705.2 Eufriesea mexicana | reverse complement strand
TGGCAAATTAATCCTTCCATTGATCATTCTTGAATTGCTATGGAATTTACGTGATCAGTGAATAAATTAATACAATGGCTATAGTACTATGGCGATGGTTATAGCCAGTACTGTATTGGCTATGGTTAATATCACTAGGGATAAATAAGGTGTTTTAAATTAGCTACGCCTATGCAACGATGGTGACAGGCCTGTTAGAGGTCAATAC
>NW_017019646.1:0-208 GCF_001483705.2 Eufriesea mexicana | reverse complement strand
AGCTAACTCCCTTGTATACGAAAGGAGGAGGAATTCTATTGGTCTACTATAGCCATTGCAATGATATAGAATCTGGCTGGAAAATTCAATTTTATAGACATTTTCGGCTAATATCGTGGTGAGCTGATTTTCTTGCATAAATAAAGAGGAAAGATTGTAGTGGCGTGCTATAGCCATTGCAATGGAATAGAATCAGCGTGGAAAATTC
>NW_017019645.1:0-208 GCF_001483705.2 Eufriesea mexicana | reverse complement strand
CACGGCGACGCAACCGCAGTTGCCTCCCGGCGCGAAGGGAAATCGCACCCGAAACGATCATGTCCATGCGCGCGAGACGGGTTGATTACAGGCAGACACACACACACACACACACACGCACACACGCACGCACGCACGCACGCACACACAACACGCATACCACCGCACCGCAACGCACGCATACCCAGTGGACGCCGTGCGACCATCA
>NW_017019644.1:0-208 GCF_001483705.2 Eufriesea mexicana | reverse complement strand
GTATGAAATTGGATCATAAAATTGCTTAGAGAAAAGCATAATTCTGAACGTCGACGTTCTGACACGTCAGAAACGAATAAAGTGTCTTACAAAAGAGGCAGAATGACGTGCAATGAAGATTTTAGAAAACTTTATACGTCTTTTGTACGACCCTGTAACAGTTAACTAACTAAAATGAAAATGATTCGCTATATAACAGATAGGAAAG
>NW_017019643.1:0-208 GCF_001483705.2 Eufriesea mexicana | reverse complement strand
TAATAACTCGATAAATAACGTTATGACATATACATATTTTTCCACCTTTCTACATGGTTTCTTACATTCTAACTTATTGCGATGTCATTTTCATTAATTTCTCAATTTTCGAATTTTTTCATATACACAATTTACTTTTTTGTACATGAAAAATCTTATTTTCGCGTAAAAATGTCTTTGTTATTCGTCAGTTGAATGTTGGTAATAA
>NW_017019642.1:0-208 GCF_001483705.2 Eufriesea mexicana | reverse complement strand
TAAAATTTTATGCAACAACTAAAATAATACTGTTAACCCTTTAACCTAGAACCACGTGTGAGGCTCGTGGTCGCGTTTCCGAGCCAAAACTGATTATCACGAGCGTGACTCGTGGCACTTTACTCGGACCAAAACTGACTATCACGGGCCTGGCTCGTGGTATGTCGGACGGACCAAATGCAAACACCACGTGTCACGCCCATGGTTT
>NW_017019641.1:0-208 GCF_001483705.2 Eufriesea mexicana | reverse complement strand
TAGCTTTCGTGCATAAATACGGAGGTAAGATTCTATTGGCCAGCTACAGCCATTGCAATTCTAGAGTATCTGGATGGAAAATACAGTTTTATTGACATTTTAGACTAATGTCGTGGTGAGCCGACATCCTTGCAAAAATAAGTTTGTAAGATTCTATTGGCACGATATAGCCATGGCAGTGCTGAAGCATCTGGCTGCAAAATTCAAT
>NW_017019640.1:0-208 GCF_001483705.2 Eufriesea mexicana | reverse complement strand
CCTATTCTCTGGCAAGTAGATGGCTGTAATTGCCATTGGATTGATGGCGTAAGGCGATCTATTCACCATGCTATCACAGATTATAGATTTTGAATAGACATATTCCCTGGCAAGTACATGGCTGTACCTGCCATTGGTTTGCAGACGATAGGCGATCTAATCACCAAGCTATAACAAATTATAGATTTTGGATGCACGTATTCTCTTG
>NW_017019639.1:0-208 GCF_001483705.2 Eufriesea mexicana | reverse complement strand
TGACCTGTCCTGACCTGACCTGACTTCACATGACCTGACCTGACCTAACCTGACCGAAACTGGTTTGTACTAGCCTGCAATGACTTGAACTGTCTTTCCCTGTCGTGGCCCTACCTGGCATGGCCTGGCCTGATCTGACATAACCTAACCTAACCCGACCAGATCTGGCCAGGCATGACCTGGTCAGACCTGCCCTGACCTGACCTGA
>NW_017019638.1:0-208 GCF_001483705.2 Eufriesea mexicana | reverse complement strand
CATTGGCGTGCTATAGCCATTGCAGTGCTATAGAACCTACCTGGAATATTCAATGTGATTGACTTTTTCGGCTAATATCGTGGTGAGCTAACTTTCTTGTATAAATAATGAGGAAACATTCTATTGTCGTGCTATAGCCATTACGATGCTATTGAATCTGCCTCGAAAATGCAACCTTATTGACATTTTCGACTAATAGCGTGGTGAG
>NW_017019637.1:0-208 GCF_001483705.2 Eufriesea mexicana | reverse complement strand
GTATAAAAAGCAGAGTTCGAAACTCGAAAGGATATTTCATGTTTTTAATCGATGTAATAACAACCGTGTTGGCCATTTTGAACTAATATTCGAGATAATTTACACATTCGGATTATGGAATATACTTTTCTCTCTCCCATGAATGTTATACGAATTTCGAGTCTTGGTCTCGGCTTTTTAAACACTCTGTATTGAATTACAAACGCAT
>NW_017019636.1:0-208 GCF_001483705.2 Eufriesea mexicana | reverse complement strand
CAATGCCAATAGCACGCCAATAATATCTTTCCTCCTTATTTATGCCAGAATGATTACTCACCATGATAATAGCCGAAAATGTCAATAAAATTGAATCTGCCGCACACATTCTACATCATTGTATCGGCTATAGCACGCCAGTAGAACCTTCACTCCTTATTAATGCAAGAAAGGTAGCTCATCACAATATTAGTCGAAAATGGCAACC
>NW_017019635.1:0-208 GCF_001483705.2 Eufriesea mexicana | reverse complement strand
AAATATGAAAATAAAGTTAAATTTTCTGTAGTGTTTCAAAGTACATAGGTTCTTGACTATGAACCACGTAGAATAAAGCATCGAGTACGACTTGGACCGCAAAGTGTTAAACAATCTACTCCTTATAATATCTGAAAGGGTATCATGTCACCTCACAACTTAATACAATACAACACATCCAATATATGTATCCCGCAAACATTGAACA
>NW_017019634.1:0-208 GCF_001483705.2 Eufriesea mexicana | reverse complement strand
TTTATGTTAGGGTATCTTCCGCTTTTCTGCTTTACACTTCGTTGCGGCGGATTCCTGCGCTCTGCTGTGCTCTAGTATATTCTGCTTGGCTCTGGGGAAGCCAGCAGTAGTGGTCGCGGCACGTTTGGTGTAGCCATTCTACGTTTGTGTGTGCAAGGTTAGGCCGGGTTAGTTTAGGATATTGTCGACTTTAGTGCTATGCATTGCT
>NW_017019633.1:0-208 GCF_001483705.2 Eufriesea mexicana | reverse complement strand
CTAATATCGTGGTGAGATAGCTTTATTGCATAAATAAGGAGGAAAGATTCAATTGGGGTGCAAAAGCCGTCGCAATGCTATAGAATCTGCCTGGAAATTTTAATTTTATTGACATTTTCATCTTATATTGTGGTGAGTTAACTTACTTGCATAAATAAGGAGGAAGTATTCTGTTGGCGTGCTATAGGCATTGCAATGCTGTAGAATC
>NW_017019632.1:0-208 GCF_001483705.2 Eufriesea mexicana | reverse complement strand
AAACATAACATAACCACACGTAACATAACTCCACCTAGACTGCCTAGACCACTATTGCTGAACCCAGCAGAGCCAACCAGTTTGTACTAGGGTACAGTAGCGCTCCGAAACCCGCCGCACTGAAGTGTAAAGCACAAAAGTAGATGGCACACTGGCCTAACCTGACCTAACGTAATCTAACTGAACGTAGCCTGACTCAACATAACTT
>NW_017019631.1:0-208 GCF_001483705.2 Eufriesea mexicana | reverse complement strand
AACACAACCCAACCTGTCGCGGCCGCTTTTCCTGGCGTCCCCAGACACAAGCAGATTGTGATAGCGCACAGCCGGGCGCACAGTTCCATAAAATATCAGTGTGTAGCACAGCAGACGAAGCTATCCTAACCTAACGCAAAGTAACCTAACCTAGCCGACCGTATTCTAGCTCAACCTAAAGTGCCGCTACCAACATTGCTGGCCTCCA
>NW_017019630.1:0-208 GCF_001483705.2 Eufriesea mexicana | reverse complement strand
CAATGGCAAGTACAGCCACCAACTTGCCAGATAATAGGTCTATCTAAAATCTATAAACTGTTATAGCTTGGTGAATAGATCGCCTATCGCCTCCAATTAAATGGCAAGTACAGCCACCTTCTCGCCAGAGAATAGTTCTGTTCAGAATCTATAATCTGTTATAGCTTGGTTAAGAGGTTGCCTAACGTCTTCAACCAATGACAAGTAC
>NW_017019629.1:0-208 GCF_001483705.2 Eufriesea mexicana | reverse complement strand
TGTATGGATGGGTGGTTTTATGGATGGATGGATGTATGGAAGGATGGGTGTATGGATGGATGGGTGTATGCATTGATGGACGTATGGATGGATGTACGTATGGACGGATTGGTGTATGGATGGCCGGATGTACGTATGAATGGATTACGGAAGAATGAATGTATGGATGGATTAAGGTATGGATGTATGTATGGTTGGATGTATGGAT
>NW_017019628.1:0-208 GCF_001483705.2 Eufriesea mexicana | reverse complement strand
GCGACCAATTGAATCCAACGATTCACAACGATCCCCTAAACCTCACTTGACAGCGATCAGAGGACCAAAGCAAAGCCAGAGACCCAAAATCGCGTCATCAATCGAATCCAACGATGCATAGTTCCCCAGACCTCACTTGACAGCAATCAGAAGCCCAAAGCAAAGCCAAAGGCTGAAAATTGTACAAACAACTGAATCCAACTATGCA
>NW_017019627.1:0-208 GCF_001483705.2 Eufriesea mexicana | reverse complement strand
AGCAGAGCACACAGGTCCATAGGATGTCAATTTTCAACGCATAAATCGATGCTACCCTCACCTACCCCAACACAGCGTAACCTAACCAGGGGTAATGTAACACAGCCTATCGTGTCGCGTCCAGTATTGTTGACCACCACTGAGTCAAGCAGAGCATATCAGAACACAATAGAGCTCAGAAATCCGCCGGATAGCAGTGTATGGCACA
>NW_017019626.1:0-208 GCF_001483705.2 Eufriesea mexicana | reverse complement strand
TTGATGTATCTTATCGACTCTTTCTCTTTCCTTTCAAATATACGAGTACGAAAAGGATAGAAGGAATACAAATTTTTGAATAATTCGCGCAGGAGTCGTAGTCACAAATACACTGAATATTTCTGTAAAATTTCGTACTTGTTTGTCAAATACTTTTTGAGAAATCACTGACACCGTTTCGAGAAATACGCGTTTAAAATTTCATATT
>NW_017019625.1:0-208 GCF_001483705.2 Eufriesea mexicana | reverse complement strand
CAAGTTTGTCAACGTTGGTAATTATAATTATTTGTGCTCCTGAATAATTATAATTAATCTTGACAGTTTAAAAATATGTCTCCGAGAGTACTGCCCACGCAGTACTTCACTAATACTTCATTTTAGCACAAAATTTAGAAGAAACAAAAATATTTTTACACAGATGTATGTATAGAAATTTATTCTACGGAGGTGCGAATGCAGTTTT
>NW_017019624.1:0-208 GCF_001483705.2 Eufriesea mexicana | reverse complement strand
TTTCGACTAATATCGTTGTGAGCTGACTTTCTTGCATAAACAAGGAGGAACTATTTTATTGGCGAGCTATAACCATTGCAATGCTGTAGAATCTGGCTGAAAAGTGCATTTTTATTGACATTTGCGACTAATATGGTGGTGAGCTAACTTCCTTGCATAAGTAAGGAGGAAAGATGCTATTGGCGTGCTATAGACATTGCAATGCAAT
>NW_017019623.1:0-208 GCF_001483705.2 Eufriesea mexicana | reverse complement strand
TCCCCTTCGATTTTCCTGTGAGTCTTGTTAAAAATCGCAATATCTAGCGTATTTATGAATATTTATAGACCACTGTCACTAACTATAACTGTAACTATAACATTGGAATAGCATTTATAGTTCCCAGAGTTTAACATACTCAGTATAGACACGGTACTCGAACGATACTAACAGTTTCCAATTTAAAAAAGGAAACACAGGGTACGTC
>NW_017019622.1:0-208 GCF_001483705.2 Eufriesea mexicana | reverse complement strand
GCTATAACTATTGCAATGCTATAGAATCTGGCCGGAAAGTTCAATTTTATTGATTTTCGAATATTATTGTGGTGCGCTACGTTTCTTGCATAAGTAAGGATGAATGATTCTATTGTCTTGCTATAGCCTTCGCAATGCTGTAGAGTCTGGTTGGAAAATTCAATTTTATTGACATTTTGTGCTAATATCGTGGTGAGTTATCTTTCTC
>NW_017019621.1:0-208 GCF_001483705.2 Eufriesea mexicana | reverse complement strand
GAATTTTCTGCTTTACATTGCTTTTCGGCGGATTTGTGTTATCTACGGTGCTCTACTACATTCAGCTCTGCTCTGTGGAGATCAGGAGCAGTTGTCGCGGCACGTTATTTTGAGTTGCGCTATGTTTGATTTGGTCAGGATAGGCCAGGCTATGTTTGGATATCTTCGACTTTTGTGCTGGTCACTGCAATGCTGTGGATTCATGAGC
>NW_017019620.1:0-208 GCF_001483705.2 Eufriesea mexicana | reverse complement strand
TAAATCAGGGGTAAAGATTCTATTGGCATGCTGTAGCCATTGCAATGCTATATAATCTGACTGCAAAACTCAATTTTATTGTCATTTTCGACTTATATCGTGGTGAGCTAATTTTGTTGGATAAATTAGGAGGAAAGATTCTATCGTCATGGTATAGCCGTTGCAATGCTATAGAATCTGACTGGAAAATTCAATTTTATTGACATTT
>NW_017019619.1:0-208 GCF_001483705.2 Eufriesea mexicana | reverse complement strand
TCGATTAGCGAGCACGACGTATCGACAAACTTATCGAACTGAATCTGACAAAATGGTTGAAACATCAGCACTCGTGGTTACGGAAAACGAATAGCTATTTTTCAGCAAAGCTCGCCTCAATATTTATGGAAGTAAAAGCGCAATCGTGTACACCTATCTATCTTCATCGTACTAATTTAATTATTATTATGTATACATATGCACCATA
>NW_017019618.1:0-208 GCF_001483705.2 Eufriesea mexicana | reverse complement strand
TGTACAGCACAATAGTCGAGGTTAACCTATCCTAACGTAACAATACGCAATGCAACCGAACGTTGCATAACTCAAACTAACCTGCCGGGACCACTACCGCTAGCCTCCACAGGGCCAAGCAGAATGCACTTGAACACAGTAGAGCGCAGTAATCCATCGCAATGCAATTTATAGCACATTAGTGGGAGATACCCAAACCAACATCTCC
>NW_017019617.1:0-208 GCF_001483705.2 Eufriesea mexicana | reverse complement strand
TTACCAGTATCGATGCAAACTAGTCACAGAAGCATAAACATTCATAACACATTGATACGTCAAATGCCCAGTCCGTTTTACTTGCCGTTCCGTTCAGACCCAGACTCGACCGTCAAATGGGCCACTGACAGCGGACGAAGTGTTCATAAAATGTACCAATTGTTGTAACAGGAATTCCCAAACGTTAGGTCCAAAGATGGCGAAGAAT
>NW_017019616.1:0-208 GCF_001483705.2 Eufriesea mexicana | reverse complement strand
ATGGCCAAACGTAACGTATCTCTGCATAACGTGCCGAAGACACTCTAGCTGGCCTCCACAGAGCCAAGCAGAATTTGCTAGAGTGCAGTAGAGCATAGAAGTGGACCGCTTTGCAGTGCACAGCACAAAGGTCAGGGGCATCCTCACCAGACGTAGCCTAACCTAGGCTAACCAAACGTTATGTGCCGCGATCACAATTAGGCTACGT
>NW_017019615.1:0-208 GCF_001483705.2 Eufriesea mexicana | reverse complement strand
CCAAAATTAGCCTAACGCAGCCTAATCGTACGTGACCTAACTCGACCAATCGTGCCGTGGCCGTTATTGCACGCCTCTCCAGAGTCGAGCAGAGTATAGCAGAGCAATGTGGAGCGCAGAAATCCACCGAATAGCAGTGTCAAGCAAAAAAGCCAAAGAGATCCTAACAAAGCCTTACTAGCCTACCCTAACGAAAAGTAACATAACT
>NW_017019614.1:0-208 GCF_001483705.2 Eufriesea mexicana | reverse complement strand
TAGGTTTGGATGTCCTCGGCTTTTGTGCTGTAAACTGCGACTCTATAGATTTCTCCCCCTACTCTCCTCTAATATGTTCTGCTTGGCTCTGTGAAGGCCAGGAATCGTTGCGGAGGGGGGGGGCACGGTTGTTTGTACTTTGATGCGTTTGGTAGTGTTACGGTTGGTTAGGCTAGGAGTCGATAGCCATGACTTCTGAGGTGTAGAC
>NW_017019613.1:0-208 GCF_001483705.2 Eufriesea mexicana | reverse complement strand
ACCTAACCAAACGTAACGTAACCCAACCTAACGAGAAGAGAGCACAGTTCCTGGCGTCCACGCGGACAAGCGGAGTGCGATAGCGCACAGAACGGTGCAGGCGTCCATGGAATTGCAGCGCGAAGCACAGAAGTCGTAACTACCGCATTCTAACCTAACCAATCGTATCATAAGCAGACGTAACGTAACCAAGGCCGAAGTGCCACGA
>NW_017019612.1:0-208 GCF_001483705.2 Eufriesea mexicana | reverse complement strand
AATATGCTAGAACTAGGGGCAGCAACAGTGGTCGCGGCACGTCACGTTGAGTTTGGCTATGTTGTGTTATGTTATGTTAGTTTGTGTTTGACTTTGATATTTTCGGCTTCACAGCTGTACACTTCGGCTTTATAGATTTCTCCGTTCTACTGTGCTCTAATATAATCTTCTTTGCCGCGGGAACGCCAAAAATAGTGGCCGTGGCACG
>NW_017019611.1:0-208 GCF_001483705.2 Eufriesea mexicana | reverse complement strand
TGCTCTGCTATAATCTGCTTAGCTCGCGTGAGGCCAGCAACTGCGGTCGTGGCACGTTAGTTTGTGATATATAATGTCAGCTTATGTTATGCTTGGTTAGGTTAGGATAGGGTTGCTCACACTTTTGTGCTATACCCTGCTGTTGGTTGGATTCCTGCGCTCTACTCTGATCCAATATGCTCTGCTTGTCGCTGGGAAGGACGGCTAT
>NW_017019610.1:0-208 GCF_001483705.2 Eufriesea mexicana | reverse complement strand
ACGATTCATGGCCTCCCGAGAGCGAAGCAGAACACATTAGAGCACTGTAGAGCGTAGAAAAGGAAGGTAGAGCACGGTGTGGCACAAAAGTCAAAGCAGTCCCCTCCTAACATGACCAAACGTAACGTAACTAAACCTAACATAGCACATCCTGACCAGCCGAGACCACTATTGCTGCCCTCCCGATAGCCAAGAGGGACACATCAGA
>NW_017019609.1:0-208 GCF_001483705.2 Eufriesea mexicana | reverse complement strand
CTGCATCGTTCTGCGGTTTCCGACATCTGTGGTCGCGAAACGCGCTGTTGAGTTACGCTACGTATGCATTTGTTAGCTTAGGACTTGTTAGCTTAGGGTATCCCTCATTTTTTATCTATGCACTGCAAAGCGGTGTGTTTCTGCCATCTACTGTGCTCTACTATATTCTGCTTGGCTCTGGGGATGCCAGCAGCAGTGGTCGCGGCAC
>NW_017019608.1:0-208 GCF_001483705.2 Eufriesea mexicana | reverse complement strand
CGTAAGTAAGGAGGAAATATCCTCTTGGCGTGCTATAGCCATTGCAATGCTGTAGAATCCTCCTGGAAAATAAAACTTTATTGACATTTTCGACTAATATCGTGGTGAGCAATATTCCTTGCATAAGTAGGGGGGAAAGATACTATTGGCGCGCTATAGCCATTGCAATGATATAGAATGTGGTTGGAAAATTCAAATTTATTGACAT
>NW_017019607.1:0-208 GCF_001483705.2 Eufriesea mexicana | reverse complement strand
AAATTCAATTTTATTGACATTTTCGACTGATATCGTGGTGAGCTAATTTTGATGCGCAAATAAGGATGAAAGATACTATTGGCATGCTATAGCCATTGCAGTGTAACACAATATGACTGGAAAATACAATTTTATTGACATTTTTGCTAATATCGTGGTGAGCCAGTTTTGTTGCATAAATAAGGAAGGAAGATTCTAATGGCATGCT
>NW_017019606.1:0-208 GCF_001483705.2 Eufriesea mexicana | reverse complement strand
GCTTGGTGAATAGATCGCATAAGGCCATCAATCCAATGGCAAGTACAGCCATTTACTTGCCAGCGAATAAGTCGATTCAAAATATATAAGCTGTCATATCTTGGTGATTAGATCGCAAAACGCCTTCAATCCAATGGCAAGAACTGCTATCTACTTGCCAGAGAATAGGTGTGTTCAAAGTCTATAACCTGTTATATCATGGTGAATA
>NW_017019605.1:0-208 GCF_001483705.2 Eufriesea mexicana | reverse complement strand
CATCCAACCATACATACATCCATACCTTAATCCAACCATACATTCATTCTTCCGTACATCCATTCATACGCACATCCGACCATCCATACATTAATACATCCACACATCCATAAGTCAATCCATCCGTACATCCACCCAACTATGAATACATCCATGCATACATCCATGCATACATCCATACATTCACCCATACAAGCATCCATACATA
>NW_017019604.1:0-208 GCF_001483705.2 Eufriesea mexicana | reverse complement strand
CATCGAAGCTAACACACCTCCAATATTATTCATAATCAATAGGAAGACACACCCACCACTTATGTTTCACATCAACCAATCAGTAGACATACAAAACTTATAAAATCACCGAAACAGCAGTCACTAGAGTCCTAAAAATCCCAAGAAGACAAGACCCACGACAATCAACTTAGCGCGAGAGTCACATCAGAATTCTTTAGTTCACCCC
>NW_017019603.1:0-208 GCF_001483705.2 Eufriesea mexicana | reverse complement strand
CTTGGTTAGGCTAGAATAGGATATCCGTGATTTTTGTTCTCTATACTGCCATTCGGTGGACTTCTGCGCTCCACGTTGCTCTACTATACCCTACAAGACACTGGGGAGGCTGTCAATGGCGGTCGTAGCACAATAGTTTGAATTTGGTAACGTCCGGTTATGTTAGGTTTGGTTAGGTATGGCTACGATGGCTTCGACTTTTGTGCTA
>NW_017019602.1:0-208 GCF_001483705.2 Eufriesea mexicana | reverse complement strand
CGTAACGTAAACGAACGTAGCACCAGTCAACCTAACCTGAGGCGACAACTACGACTGACCCCCCCCCCCCTTAGCCAAGCAGAACATATAAGAGTAGAGTAGAGAGCAGAAATCCATAGAATCGCAGTGTATAGCGGAAAAGTCCAAGCTCTCCAAGCCTAACCCATACAAACATAACCCAACGAAACAAAGCCTGACACAACATAAC
>NW_017019601.1:0-208 GCF_001483705.2 Eufriesea mexicana | reverse complement strand
GCTATAGAATCTGGTTGGAAAACTCATTTTTATTGACATTATCGGCTACTATCGTGGTGACCTGGCTTTCTTGCATGTACAAGAATGAAAGCTTCTACTGGCGTACTATAGCCACTGCAATCGTGTAGAACCTGGCTGGAAAATACAATTTTATTGACATATTCGACTTATATCGTGGTGAACTAACTTTCTTGCATAAATAAGTGTG
>NW_017019600.1:0-208 GCF_001483705.2 Eufriesea mexicana | reverse complement strand
CTTACCTGCTGATGATTATTCGAGAAAAGAACCATTTGGTTGACTGATTTATAAATGACTAAATATTTAATCTGAAATATTATTGATGAAGGACTTTTTTTATTATAGGAGACTTCCAAACATGAGTAATATTCATTTGCAAAAGCAAGCCCCTAAAGGTAAAGTAGTAAGTACCATTTAATAATACTTCCATGGATTGTATATCTGT
>NW_017019599.1:0-208 GCF_001483705.2 Eufriesea mexicana | reverse complement strand
TGATTCCTGCGTCCTACAGTGCTCTAATATTTTAAGCTTTGCTCTGGGAAGGGCAGCAGTAGTTGCCTCGGCGCCTTACGCATAGTCAGGTTACGTACAGTTAGGATTGGTTGGGATAAGTTTGGTTAGTGTAGCCTTAACTCTAGCGCTGTACACTGCTCTTCGTCGTATTTCTGCGCTCTACTGTGCTTTAGTATGTCCTGCTTGG
>NW_017019598.1:0-208 GCF_001483705.2 Eufriesea mexicana | reverse complement strand
ATACTATTGGCGTGCTATAGCCAGTGCAATGCTCTGGAATCTGGATGTAAAATTCAATTTTACTGACATTTTCGACTAATACCTTAGTGAGCTACCTTTTTTGCATATGTAAGGAGGAAAGATCCTTTTGGCGTGCTATAGCCATTGCAGTGCTCTGGAATCTGGCTGGAAAGTTCAATTTTATTGAGGGTTTCGACTAATATCGTGG
>NW_017019597.1:0-208 GCF_001483705.2 Eufriesea mexicana | reverse complement strand
TGATTCCTGCGTCCTACAGTGCTCTAATATTTTAAGCTTTGCTCTGGGAAGGGCAGCAGTAGTGGCCTCGGCGCCTTACGCTTAGTCAGGTTACGTACAGTTAAGATTGGTTGGGATAAGTTTGGTTAGTGTAGCCTTAACTCTTGCGCTGTACACTGCTCTTCGTCGTATTTCTGCGCTCTACTGTGCTTTAGTATGTCCTGCTTGG
>NW_017019596.1:0-208 GCF_001483705.2 Eufriesea mexicana | reverse complement strand
GAATTCCCATTTTTTCTGCACTATTTAATAAATTATTTTTCAGTAGGTGTAAGTGACAGTTTTGGTCCATGACGGTGTCAATAAAAACTAAATTGCCAATTCCTCTGGTCGAAATACAGCCCTAAACCATCACGCTGTCTCCGCCGTGTTTAACGATACCTCTCGTGTTTCGATGGTGGAACTCTTGATTCGCTTTTCGTCACACCAT
>NW_017019595.1:0-208 GCF_001483705.2 Eufriesea mexicana | reverse complement strand
GGTGAGCTTATTTTCTTGCATAAATAAGGAGGAAAGAATTTATTGGCGTGAAATAGCCATTGCAGAGGTATAGAATCCGGCTGGAAAATTCCATTCTATAGACATTTTCGACTTAAATAGTGGTGAACTAACTTTCTTGCATATGTGAGGAGGAAAGATCCCATTGGCGTGCTATAGCCATTGCAATGCTATTGAATCTGCCTGGAAA
>NW_017019594.1:0-208 GCF_001483705.2 Eufriesea mexicana | reverse complement strand
GAGTGGAAGGCAGAAGACCATGGAATCGCTGTGTACATCAGAAAAGACATAGCTACCCAAACAACCCAAACAAAGGGAACATATCCCAACGTGCAGAGTCCGTTAATGCTGCCCTCCCCAGAGCCAAGCAGGACATACTAGAGCCCAGTAGAGCGCAGAAATCCATACAATTGCAGTGCGAAACACAAAAGCTGAATCTAATCTAACC
>NW_017019593.1:0-208 GCF_001483705.2 Eufriesea mexicana | reverse complement strand
GTATGTTTGTTCGAATGTATGGCTGATACGGATGTATGGATGTATGTATGTATGGATGTATGGGTGAATGGACGAATGAATGGACGGATGTATGGATGGATCGATGTATAGTTGTATATATGGGTGGATGTATGGATGTGTGTACGGTTTGATGGATGTATGGGTGGATGGATTTATGGATGTGTGGATGTATGGATGTATGGATGGA
>NW_017019592.1:0-208 GCF_001483705.2 Eufriesea mexicana | reverse complement strand
GTTGTACAATGCGATTCTATGGATTTCTGCGCTCTACTCTCCTCTAATATGCTATGCTAGTCTAACGACAGGCCAGCAACAGTGGTGCGGGCATGTTAATTATAGTTTGGTTACGTTCGGCAGTGTTACGGTTGGTTAGGTAAGAACTGGGTACCTTTGACTTTTGCGCTACATACAGCTTTTCGGTGGATTTCGCCGCTCTACTGTG
>NW_017019591.1:0-208 GCF_001483705.2 Eufriesea mexicana | reverse complement strand
CGGTAGACTAGGTTACCATAGGCTATATAGACTATCGTGCTATACGCTGCTATTCGGAGTATTGCTGCCCTGTACTGTCCTCAACTGAGTTATCCTTAGCCCGCGAAATGCCAGCAATATTGGTCACGGCAGGTTAGAATGGGTCAGGTTACTGTTGGTTAGCAGATGTTGGGTTAAGATCGGTAAGGGTATCTTTGACCTTCGCGCT
>NW_017019590.1:0-208 GCF_001483705.2 Eufriesea mexicana | reverse complement strand
GTTAGGCTAGACTAAGTTTGGACAGGATACCTGCGACTTTCGTGCTGTACTCTGTTATTCGGTGTATTTCTGTGATCTACTGTGATTTACTACTTTCTGCTTGGCTCTGGGGAGGCCAGGAGCAATGGTCGCAGCAAGTTGCTTCGAGCTATGCTACGCGTGGGTAGGTTAGGTTAAGCCTTGTTAGGTTGGTATATCTTCGACTTCT
>NW_017019589.1:0-208 GCF_001483705.2 Eufriesea mexicana | reverse complement strand
TGATCTACTGAACTTTGCTCGACTCTGGGGAGATCAGCAAGGGGGGACGTTGCATGGCAGGTTGAGTTAGGTTACCTTTGATGTACGTTAGGATAGGAGACGGTAGCTTTGACTTTTGCGGCATACGCTGCTATTCGTTGAATTTCTGCGCTCTACTGTGCTCTAACTCGCTCTGCTTGGCTATGAGGATTCCAGCGGTAGTGGTCTC
>NW_017019588.1:0-208 GCF_001483705.2 Eufriesea mexicana | reverse complement strand
TAGTCGAAAATGTCAATAAAATTACATTTTCCAGCCAGATTCTGTAGCATTGCAGAGGCTATAGCTCGCCAGTAGAATCCTTCCTCCTTATTTATGCAGGGAGGCCAGCTCACCACGATATTAGTCGAAAAAGCCAATAAAACTTAATTTTCCATCCAGATACTATAAAATTGCAATGGCCACAGCTGGCCAATAGAATCTCTTCTCA
>NW_017019587.1:0-208 GCF_001483705.2 Eufriesea mexicana | reverse complement strand
ATTCTGTTGGTATGTTATAGGCATTGCAATGCTATAGAATCTAGCTGGAAAATTCAATTTTATGGACATTTTTGACTAATTTCGTGGTGAGCCAACTTCCTTGCATAAGTAAGGGGGAAAGACACTTTTTGCGTGCTATTGCCGTTGCAATGCTGCAGAATCTAGCTGGAAAATTCAATTTTATATACATTTTCGACTAATATCGTGG
>NW_017019586.1:0-208 GCF_001483705.2 Eufriesea mexicana | reverse complement strand
ACGCTGAACTCTCTCTAAACTTCGGCGGAAGACGCCTCTTTTTATAGTCATCAGCCGCCATTGTTCTTTGCCCGAATATTCTGGAAGGTCCTGGATTACTAATCCGGAAATTGGAAGTCCCTGCCCAAATATTTTGGAAAGTCCAGGATTGCTATTTTTCGGGAGCTATTGTTCGGAGGCTATATAATTCTTGTTACTAGGTTGAGTA
>NW_017019585.1:0-208 GCF_001483705.2 Eufriesea mexicana | reverse complement strand
GCACTCTAGAGCGCAAAAATCCACCTAATTGCATACTATAGCATTAAAGTCTATGTTATACACTCCTAACGTAGCCAATCGTAACATAACAAAACGCAAAACTAATTAGTCTTAACGCTCCGAGACCGCTATTGCTGGCCCGCCACAGAGCCAGGTAGACCAAATTAGTGCAGAGTAGAACGCAAGAATTCATAGAATGGCAGTGTAT
>NW_017019584.1:0-208 GCF_001483705.2 Eufriesea mexicana | reverse complement strand
TAACCCTACCAAACCTAACCCATCCTTACCTAACCCGACATAGCCTAACCTAACCTAACGTACTCGAACCTAACGCAACGTAACGTAACCTAACCTAACCTAACTCAACCTAAATTCACGTAACCTAACCAAACATAACCTAGCATAGCCTAACCTAAACTAACCCAACCCAACCCAACGCACCGAACCCAACCTAACCTAACCTAAC
>NW_017019583.1:0-208 GCF_001483705.2 Eufriesea mexicana | reverse complement strand
GTTTGGCTTGGTTAGGTTTGGTTATGTGTGGTTAGGATGGCATTGACATTCATATTTATACGCTGCTATACGGTGGACTTCTGCGCTGGTCCGCGCTCTAGTATGTTCTTCTTAGCTATGGTGCGTCCAGCAGTAGTGCTCTCTTCACGTTAGTCTGAGATATGCTTCGTCTGGTTATGCTAAGTTTGGTTAGATTAGGAAAGGATCG
>NW_017019582.1:0-208 GCF_001483705.2 Eufriesea mexicana | reverse complement strand
CTACTTTACTCTGATGATGGGTGCACTCAGTTCTCTGTTGTAAATTGCTAATATCTGGAGAGAGAGTGGATCTGTACCTTGGCACTCTAGAATTGGTATAGGATATAAATCATTATTGATCAGAATAATTTAACTGCTTCTGTGGCATGATGGTTGCTTTAATAAGCACCATTCTGTCAACTGGAGACATCTCAAGACAGACCGCAAT
>NW_017019581.1:0-208 GCF_001483705.2 Eufriesea mexicana | reverse complement strand
TGCGTTCCGCCTGGTTAGCTTATTTAGGCTACATTTCGTTATGCTACGTCTTGTTAGGGTAGGCGAAGATAGCATTGATTTTCGTGCTGTACGCTGCTACTCGGTGGGCTTGTGCTCTACACTGTGCTCTAATATGCTCTGCTTGTCTCTGGTAAGGCCAGCAATGGCGGTCTCGGCGCGTTACATTGAGACAAGCTACGTTTAGTTA
>NW_017019580.1:0-208 GCF_001483705.2 Eufriesea mexicana | reverse complement strand
CTGCCATTCATACATACATTCATCCATACATCCATTCATCCACACAAACATACATCCATAAGTGCATCCATCCATACATTCATCCATCCACACATCGTCCCATCCATACGTCCATCGATCCATACATCTCTCCTTCCATACATCTATCCACCAATCCATTCATACATACATACATACATACATACATCAATACATCCATACATCCATC
>NW_017019579.1:0-208 GCF_001483705.2 Eufriesea mexicana | reverse complement strand
CTGGCAAGTAGATCGCTGTACTTGCCATTGGATTGAAGGCGTTTGGCTACCAACTCACCAAGCAATAACAAATTATATATTTTCAAAAGACATATTCTCTGGCAAGTAGAAGGCTGTTCTTGCCAATGGATCGAAGGCGTTGGGAGACCTATTCACCAAGCTATAGCAGATTATATATATTGAATAGACCCATTCTCTGGCAAGAAGG
>NW_017019578.1:0-208 GCF_001483705.2 Eufriesea mexicana | reverse complement strand
TGCTCTACTATACTCTACTCCACTCTTGAGATGCCAGCAACGGCAGTCGTGGCACTATAGGCTCTGTTATGTAGCGTTTGGATACGTTAGGTTAGGTTAAGTTTGGTTGGGATGTATTTGGCTTTTGTGCTCTACACTGCTACCAGGTGAATTTCTGCGCTTTACTGTGCTCTAATATACTCTGCTTTGCTCTGGGGAGGTCAACAGA
>NW_017019577.1:0-208 GCF_001483705.2 Eufriesea mexicana | reverse complement strand
GAAGCTGGCTCACCACGATATTAGCCGAAAATGTCAATAAAATTGAATTTCCCATCCAGCATGCATAGCAATGCGATGCCTATAGCACGCCAATAGAATCTTTCCTCCATGTTTATGCAAGGAAGTTAGCTCACCACGATATTATTCGAAAATGTCGATCAAATTGAATTTTCCAGACAGATACTTCCGCATTGCGGTGGCTATACCA
>NW_017019576.1:0-208 GCF_001483705.2 Eufriesea mexicana | reverse complement strand
GAAGGATGAGTGCATAGATGGATTGATTTGTGGATGTATGGATGTGTGGATGTATGGATGTATCGATGGACGGATGTATGGATGTATGGATGGATGGATGTATGGATGGTTGGATGTATGGATGGATGGTTGCATTAATGTATGTACGTTTCTATGTATGGATGTATGAATGTATGGCCGTATTTGCGTTATGGATGTACGGATGTAT
>NW_017019575.1:0-208 GCF_001483705.2 Eufriesea mexicana | reverse complement strand
GCGCCATACCGATACTCTAGTCAGAAGTTTGGCGCCATTTTTGCAGTCCGTGTGCTACGAGTCGCAGGAGTGAAAAGTTAATTTTATCGCGAATATTAAAAAGCTAGAGAAGAAAAATCAATTAAAAGTTCACCTTTGATCACTTTCCTTTATTATACAGCGAGTCACGGAAGTGTCCCTCTAATTGCCGATTTCGAACAACTGCTAC
>NW_017019574.1:0-208 GCF_001483705.2 Eufriesea mexicana | reverse complement strand
ATATTAGGGCGCAGTAGAACGCATAAATGGGTGAATAGCGGTTTATAGCACAGATGTCTAAACAATCGTGACCTAACCTCACCAAACGTAACTTAAACGAACGTGGCATAGCTCAACCTAACGAGCCACGACCGCTACTGCTAGCATGCCCAGGGCCAAGCAGAATAAACTAGAGCACAGCAGAGCGCAGAAATCCACCGCATTGCAG
>NW_017019573.1:0-208 GCF_001483705.2 Eufriesea mexicana | reverse complement strand
TGCACGTTAGGATAAGCTATGCTACGTTTGAGTGCGTCACGTTTGGTAATGTTCGGATAGGTTTGCTGCGACTCTTATGCTGTACACTGCTATTCGGTGGATTTCTGCGATGTCATGTGCTCTAGTGTGCTCTAATACGTACTGCACGGCTCTGGGGAGGCCAGCAATAGTGGTTTCGGCACGTTGGGTTGAGCTAAGCTGCGTTTGG
>NW_017019572.1:0-208 GCF_001483705.2 Eufriesea mexicana | reverse complement strand
TTACGCTCGATAATGTTACGTTTGGATAAGTTAGGACACAGTAGCCTTGACTTTTCTGCCGTATGCATTTTAATGCGGTGAATTTCTGCGCTCGATTGTGCTCCAGTATATCCTACTAGACCCCGGGGAGGCCAGCAATAGTGGCCTCAGCGCATTAGGTTCAGATATGTTACGTATGTTTGTGTCAGGTTTGATTAGGTTAGGACAC
>NW_017019571.1:0-208 GCF_001483705.2 Eufriesea mexicana | reverse complement strand
TAGGAAATGATGGCTCTAACTTTTGTGCTATACACTTCTATTCGGCGGAATTCTGCTCTCTGCGGTGCTCCAGCATGTCCTGCTTTGCCCTGGAGAGGAAAGACATAGTGGTGCGGGCACAATAGGATGCGTTATGCTCGTTCGATTGTGTTACGTTTTGTCAGGTTATGATAAGATATCTACCACTTCTGAGCTATACACTATTATT
>NW_017019570.1:0-208 GCF_001483705.2 Eufriesea mexicana | reverse complement strand
GTTTAATTATTGCGTGATTTATGGCGACCATTTTGTGTTGTTGGATTTAATAGTAATTCTACTGTGACTTAACCGAGCGTTTTTAAAATTTTCATTCGAAATTTTGCACTTCATTTTGTGGGAATGAGTGCAGCTGAGATAGAGATTTGCTCTTTTTATTAATAGTATTTATTATATATGGATGTAATACGATTCGCAATTCTCTTGT
>NW_017019569.1:0-208 GCF_001483705.2 Eufriesea mexicana | reverse complement strand
TCACATTCTCGACTAACCTCGCGGTGAGCAGACGAATCTGAATAAATACGAAAGAAAGACTCCTCTGGTTTCCTGTAGCCCTTGCATTGCAGTAGAATCTGACCGGAAAGCTCACTATCGACTAATATGGTGGTGCGCAAACTTCTCGGCATAAATAAGGAGAAAGGATTCTATTGGCTTGCTATAGCCATAGCAATGCACTGGAATC
>NW_017019568.1:0-208 GCF_001483705.2 Eufriesea mexicana | reverse complement strand
TTCTGCTCTGCACTCTGCCCTTGTAGATTCCGCTTGGCTCTGAAATGCCAAAGCTATAGGAACATAACCCAAACAAACAGAACATAGTGAAACATAGCCTAACTCAAACTAGTGTGACAAGACTGCTATTGCTGCCACACCCAGTGGCCAGCAGGTCATGCTGGAGCACAGTAGACAGCACAAACCCACCGAGTAGCAGTGTACAGCA
>NW_017019567.1:0-208 GCF_001483705.2 Eufriesea mexicana | reverse complement strand
GTTTTCGAGTCAAAAGTGATTATCACGAGCCTGGCCCGTGGTACATCGGTCGGGTCGAAACTGTCTATCACGGGCGTGGCACGTGGCACGTCAACCGGGCCAAATGTAAACACCACGTGTCAGGCCCGTGGTTTGTTGATGTGCCCCACATAAGTACGACGCGATTGGTACAATTTAAGACCATGGAATGCTCCTCGAAGGCTCGACA
>NW_017019566.1:0-208 GCF_001483705.2 Eufriesea mexicana | reverse complement strand
CTGTCACTCACACTCTCACTTCCGGCACTATTTTTCGAAAGCGCGTAATAATATTCGGAAAAAAACCATCGATTCTGTTAGAGGAGATTCTACGCTATCGAATTAGGTCAAATATTTCTTATCAGCCGGCCCTATTTCGCGAAAGTAAGCCCCGACGGGAAACTACGCAGTGGCCAGTCACTCACACTCTCACTTCCGGCACTAGTTT
>NW_017019565.1:0-208 GCF_001483705.2 Eufriesea mexicana | reverse complement strand
CATAATTAAGGAAGAAATATCCTATTGGCGTGCTTTAGCCATTGCAATGCTATCGAACCTGGCAGGAAAATCAAATTTTATTGACATTTTCGTCTATTATCGTTGTGAGCAAACCTTCTTGCATTATTCAGGAAGAAATATCCTATTGCCGTGCTGTAGCCATTGCAATGCTCTAGAATCTGTCTGGAAAACTCAATTTTATTGACAT
>NW_017019564.1:0-208 GCF_001483705.2 Eufriesea mexicana | reverse complement strand
CCATTGCAATGCTTCAGAATCTGGCTGGAAAATGTTATTTTATTGACATTTTCGACTAATATCGTCGTGATCTGACGTCCTTGCACGAATAAGGCGGAAAGATTCTATTCGCCAGCTATAGCCACTGCAATTCTATAGAATCTGTCTGCCAAATTCAATTTTATTGACATTTTCGGCTAATATCGTGGTGAGCTATCTTTCTTGTATA
>NW_017019563.1:0-208 GCF_001483705.2 Eufriesea mexicana | reverse complement strand
AACTCAAACTAACGTGCCGTGGGCGCTATTGCTCGCCTGCACAGAGTCGAGCAGAGTACATTAGAGCAATTTAGAGCTCAGAAATCCACCGAACAGCAGTGTACGTTACAAAGGTCTAGGACACACGAACCTAACCAGAGCTAACCTAACCTATCCGAACGTAGCAAAACTGGACATGAAGTGCAGCGATCCCTGCTGTAGATATGCC
>NW_017019562.1:0-208 GCF_001483705.2 Eufriesea mexicana | reverse complement strand
TTGTGACAAGATTGGATACATTATGATAGGACAGCTTTGACTTTTGTGCTCTACACTGCTATTTGGTGGACCTCTGCCCTCCAGTGTGCTCTAGTATGTTCTGCTTGTCCCTGGGGTATCCGGAAATAGTGGTCTCGGGTCGTGTGGTTGAGTTAGGTTACGTTTGGTTAGGTTAGGTTAGGTCGGGTATGGTTAGGACATCTTCATC
>NW_017019561.1:0-208 GCF_001483705.2 Eufriesea mexicana | reverse complement strand
CCTAATCGAACGCAGCCTAACTAAACTTAGCGTGCCAAGACCACAATTGCTGGCCTCCCGAGCACCAGTCGGAGCATATTAGAGCACAGTAAAGTGCAGAAATCTGCCGAATAGCAGTGTACAGCGGAAAAGTCAAAGTTGCCCAGTCCTAACCTATCAAATCCTAACATAAGCGGGCGCAACGTAACCCAAACTGACGTGCCACGAC
>NW_017019560.1:0-208 GCF_001483705.2 Eufriesea mexicana | reverse complement strand
ATGTCAATGAAGTTGAATTTCCCAGCCTGAATATATAGCACCGCAATGGCTATAGCACGACAATAGAATCTTTGAGCCTTCTTTATGAAAGAAAGTTAGCTCACCACGATATTAGTCGAACATGTCAGTAAAACTGAATTATCCTGCGAGATCCTATAGCAATGCAATGACTATAGCACGCCAATGGAATCTTTCCTCCTTATTTATG
>NW_017019559.1:0-208 GCF_001483705.2 Eufriesea mexicana | reverse complement strand
TACTTGCCTGACAATAGGTCTATTCAAAATCTATTATCTGTTATAACTTGGTGAATAGATCGCACAACGCCTTCGACCCAATGGCAAGTACAATCATCTACTTTCCAGAAAATAGGTCTATTCAAGATCTATAATCTGTTACAGCTGGTGAGTACATCGCCTAACGCCTTCAATCCAATGGCAAGTACAGCCATCTACTTGCCAGAGA
>NW_017019558.1:0-208 GCF_001483705.2 Eufriesea mexicana | reverse complement strand
ACAGTGCTAAGTACAGACATCATCACTGTACTTTAGACGTTGGAGTAATTTATTCACTGAAAAAGTATGTTAAACAGTCATTCTAGTATAATTAATGTATAGTACGGTTACGCCTAGAGATATTTGCAATTGAGGGTGTGCCACACTGTACATCCAACAATAAAGGACTATAACAGTTGTATTGACCTTTTCAGTGATTATATTAATT
>NW_017019557.1:0-208 GCF_001483705.2 Eufriesea mexicana | reverse complement strand
CACGAAAGTCTAAGATACTCTGTACTAACAGAACTAAACTTCTCACATGCAAACATAGCCTAACCAAATCCAACGTGACGAGACAAATATTGTTGGCATCCCCAGAGCCAGGAAGAGCACACTAGAGCACACTAGAGCGCAAGATATCCACCGAAGAGCAGTGAAGAGCACAGAAGTTCAAGTAGACTACCCTAACCTAGACAAACGT
>NW_017019556.1:0-208 GCF_001483705.2 Eufriesea mexicana | reverse complement strand
GTGTATTATTTTTATTATATTTATTATATATACTTTATTACAGATATATTATATACACATATACTACTTAAATAAACGTACTACCCTTTCCTATCAATTAATAATCATTGTATCTTCAAAATTCCTTCAAAAAGCCATTAAAAGTTCATAAAGTACTTATTCATTGCCCAACGAAAACGTTTCCATCCATAAAAGCCGAATGTTCGTG
>NW_017019555.1:0-208 GCF_001483705.2 Eufriesea mexicana | reverse complement strand
ATGGCTATAGCATGCCAATAGAATCTTTCCTCCTTATTTATGCAACAAAATTTTCTCATCACGTTATTAGTCGAAAATGTCAATAACTTTGAGTTTTCCTTTCAGATTCTATAACATTGCGATGGCTATAGCATGCCAATAGAACCTTTCCTCCTTATTTATGCACCAAAATTAGCTAACCACGGTATTAGTCGAAAATGTCAATAAA
>NW_017019554.1:0-208 GCF_001483705.2 Eufriesea mexicana | reverse complement strand
GCATGCTATAGCCATTGCAGTGTAATAGAATCTGACTGGAAATTCAATATTTTTAACATTCTCTACTAATATCGTTGTGAGCTTGTTTTGTTGCGTAATTAAGGAGGAAAGATTCTACTCGCATGCTGCAGCCATTGCAATGCTGTAGAATCTAACTGGAAAATTTAATTTTATTGACATTTTCGACTAATACCGTGGTGAGATAATT
>NW_017019553.1:0-208 GCF_001483705.2 Eufriesea mexicana | reverse complement strand
TATGTTGCGATTGGATATGTTCCGTTTGGCTAGGTTTGGGGAAGCTACTTTGACTTTTGTGGTTCTCACTGCTCTTCGGTGGATTTCTGCTCTTTAGTCTACCATAATACGCTCTGATTTTCTCTGCAGAAGCCAGCAGTATTGATTTCGTCACGTTGTGTTGAGTTAGACTACGTTTGTGTGGGTTATGTTAGTTCAATTTAGGTAA
>NW_017019552.1:0-208 GCF_001483705.2 Eufriesea mexicana | reverse complement strand
TGCATACCTACAACTACCACCTTATGAAACGATATCATTAACGTGTTTAATTACTCGCTTTTACAATATTTGTATTAACATAATTCGCTAACGTGAAATTATTACTAATTTTATGTTAATATAAAATCGACTAACTAAATGACATAAATTGCTCTGCTGCAAACAAAACCAACTATTACGCCGAGCACCTGAACACGTTTCATTATTG
>NW_017019551.1:0-208 GCF_001483705.2 Eufriesea mexicana | reverse complement strand
CATAAGAAAAAGACGTCCAATATATACTTGACCTAACCTAACCTATCAGCAAAGGTAGCAAGAGTCAAACAAACGTGCCACGACCGCCATTGCTCTCCTCCACAGATTCAAACAGATGCTAATAGAGCAATGCAGTGCACAGATGTCGGACGAGCAGCAGTATACAGCACAAAAGACTAGCCCATCTTAACCAAACGTATCCTAACCT
>NW_017019550.1:0-208 GCF_001483705.2 Eufriesea mexicana | reverse complement strand
GAGGGTATTCGCGCTGTTTGTTGCTCCCCTATACTCCATTCGTCTCTGGGGAGTCCATCAATGTTCGGTCCTGGCACAACAGGTTGTGGTAGGTAACGATTTGGTAGATCAGGTTAGGTTGGGTTTGGTCATTTTGGCTTTTACCTTTGTGCTGTACGCTGCTATTTCTTGAGCTTCTGCGCTCTACTGTGCTCTAGTATATTCTTCT
>NW_017019549.1:0-208 GCF_001483705.2 Eufriesea mexicana | reverse complement strand
ACTACTATTAGGAGGATTTCTACGCTCCACATTACCCTTTCCATACTCTGCTCGACTGTGGGGTGTACAGAAGTAGCTCGGTACGTTGAGTTAGTCTTCGTTTGGCTTGGTTATGTTGCGTCAGGTAAGGATAGGTTATCTTCGACGTCTGCGCCACTCGCTGCTCTTTGGAGGCCTCCTGCGCACTGCTGTGCTCTAGTATATTATA
>NW_017019548.1:0-208 GCF_001483705.2 Eufriesea mexicana | reverse complement strand
AGCATGCCAACAGAATCTTTCCACCTGATTTATGGAAGAAAGTTAGCTCACCACCATATTAGTGTAAATGTCAATATAATTGATTTTTCCAGATAGGTTATTTGGCATTGCAATGGTAATAGCACGCCAATAGTATTTTCCGTCTTATTTATGCAAGAAAGATAGCTCACCACGATATTAGTTGAAAATGTCGATAAAATCGAAACTG
>NW_017019547.1:0-208 GCF_001483705.2 Eufriesea mexicana | reverse complement strand
CACTAAAGTGAAGCAGCTTTCTGCGCTCTCCTGTGCTGTAGTATAATCTTCTGGGCTCTGGGGCGGTCCGCATTGTTGTTGTACGCACGTTATGGTGAGTTAGGTTAAGATTGTTTGCGTTTCGTTTGGTTATGTTAGGATAGGATAGTTCTGACTTTTATCGTATGCACTGCTGTTCGGGGAGTCCCTGCGCTCTACTGTGCTCCTA
>NW_017019546.1:0-208 GCF_001483705.2 Eufriesea mexicana | reverse complement strand
ACCATGCTATAACAGGTTATAGATTTTGAATAGACCTATTCTTTGGCAAGTAGATGGCTGTAAATGCCATTGGATTGAAGACGCTAGGCGATCTATTCACCAAGCTATAACAGGTTTAAGATTTTGAATAGAAATATTTTCTGGTAAGTAAATGTCTGTTCTTGCCATTGAATTGAAGGCGTTATGCGATCTATTCACCAAGCTATGG
>NW_017019545.1:0-208 GCF_001483705.2 Eufriesea mexicana | reverse complement strand
TCCAAACCTAACGTGCCGAGACCACAATCTTTGGCCTCCACAAAGCCAAACGGAGAATATTAGTGAACAGTAGATCGCAGAAATTTGTCGAATAGGAGTTCATAGAACAAAAGTCAAACTTAACCTATCCTAAGCAAACCAAATTTACCGTAACCACACGACTCAAACTACCGTGCCGAGACCACAGATGCTGGCACCCGCAAAGCAA
>NW_017019544.1:0-208 GCF_001483705.2 Eufriesea mexicana | reverse complement strand
CCTGGCGTACTATAGTCATTGCAATCCTATAGAATCTGGCTGGAAAATTCAATTTTGTTGACACTTTCGACTAATATCGTTGTCAGCTATCTTTCTTGCATATAGAAGGAGGAAAGGTCCAACTGGCGCACTATAGTCACTGCATTCCTATAGAATCTGGAGGGAAAATTCAATTTTATTGACATTTTCGATTGATATTGTGGTAAGC
>NW_017019543.1:0-208 GCF_001483705.2 Eufriesea mexicana | reverse complement strand
ACATAGCCTAACCTAACCTAACCGAACGTAACATTACGAAACCCAACGTGCCACGACCACTATTGCTCGCATCCCAAGCACCGAGCACAGTATAGTAGACCAATGTAAATCGCAGCATTCCGCCGAATAACAGTGCATAGCACACAAGTCAAAGGTACCGAATCCTAACCTAACCAAACGTAACCCAACGGAATGCAGCCTAGCTGCA
>NW_017019542.1:0-208 GCF_001483705.2 Eufriesea mexicana | reverse complement strand
ACGTTCGGTTGAGTTAGGTTACGTTTGGTTATGTTACCGTTGGTTATGCTAGGAGAGGATAGCATTAACTTTAGTGCTGTAGCCAGCTATTAGGCGCATACGTGCGCCCGACAGTGCTCTGATATCTTCAGCATGGCTCTGGGAAGATGAGCAATCGTGGTCTCTGCTGGTTATGCTGAATCAGCTAACGTAAGATAAGGTTGGGTTT
>NW_017019541.1:0-208 GCF_001483705.2 Eufriesea mexicana | reverse complement strand
TGGATGGATGTATGTGTGAATGAATAGATGTATGGATGGATGGACGTATGGATGGATGGACGTATGGATGTATGGACGAATGGATGGATGGACGTGTGGATGGTGGATGTATGGGTGGTGGTATGAATGGGTGTATGCATGTATGTGTGGATGTATGTGTTGACGTATGTATGGATGCACGTATGGATGGATGGACGTATGGATGGTG
>NW_017019540.1:0-208 GCF_001483705.2 Eufriesea mexicana | reverse complement strand
AGCACTTTTTGTCGTGAACAGTATCCATTATGGAATACTAACATCAGACTTGGAATCTTACTCTTTCACAGCACGTGATATTTGATCGAAATGCAACATAGGTATTGCAACAAGCTTATCTGCAACATGTTGATTCCCTGATTAATGTAGTTCATTATAGTCAATTTTCATCCTTGAGTCCTTAATATATAAATCAGTACATTGGTAC
>NW_017019539.1:0-208 GCF_001483705.2 Eufriesea mexicana | reverse complement strand
ATGATTTAAGACATTCGTACTTTTTTCCAAATATTCAACTTGGTTCAAGAATAGGGGTAATGACGTGTCTGTTATAATAAACCATAGGCTTGCAACGATGTTGTCAGGTATGTTGTAGACCAACAGTGATTTTTGGGCCTCAGGGACCTTTCCTATTGGGCGGCTGTCAAAAGATCGTGCTTCGGGTTTTAGTTTATAATGTAAGAAA
>NW_017019538.1:0-208 GCF_001483705.2 Eufriesea mexicana | reverse complement strand
CAATAGGTAATTTGTATTACTTTGGTAATCACGACAGAGTAGAATCTTGTTAACTTTTTGTTATCTATACTAGCTTTGGTGAAGTATTAGGATACCCTGGACGATGTTTCTGAAGACATTACTTCTCAACGATTTGCTATAGTTCGGTTTAAATAATTTTTCCTGAATTGCACTAATTTTATTTTTATTTTATTTTATTTTATTTTTG
>NW_017019537.1:0-208 GCF_001483705.2 Eufriesea mexicana | reverse complement strand
TTACCGATTCCTTTAAAAGTTACTTTTGGGCTGTAATAACTAATAATTTATTTACTTTTTTTATTTTTATCGTTAATATACGTTGCAAACTATTTGTTACCAACGATTTTAATTTGCTATTAACAATAAATTTATTAATTTATTCACTTTTTATAAGTTATGAATACATTTTAACACAAATACGTTGTTTATTTAAGTAGTAGCTAAT
>NW_017019536.1:0-208 GCF_001483705.2 Eufriesea mexicana | reverse complement strand
GACGTCTTATTATTGAAATATGATACCAATTGTCATTTATTTTTATGGGATGTATCTATAACGCTCTAACTAAGTGAAATTAGCAATTTTACAAGCCGACACACATAAGTGATACTAGGCTATAGATAGATAATTCCTTTGGTATCCCCGTCGTCACATATATGTGACACATTTGATTAAAAGGAAATGAATCGAATTGGAAAGGAAG
>NW_017019535.1:0-208 GCF_001483705.2 Eufriesea mexicana | reverse complement strand
GCCGAAAATGTCAATAAAATTGAATTTAGCAGCCAGATACTACAGAATTGCAGTGGCTATAGCATGCCAATAGAATTCTTCTTCCTTATTTGTGCAAGAAGGTTAGCTCACCACGATATTAGACGAAAATGTCAGTAAAATTGAGTTTTCCATCCAGATACCATTGAAATGCACTGGCTATAGCTGGCCAATAGAATCTATCCTCCTT
>NW_017019534.1:0-208 GCF_001483705.2 Eufriesea mexicana | reverse complement strand
TTGTGCCATTCACTCCAATGCGGTGGATTTCTGCGCTCTACTACGCTCTGGATTGCTCTGCTTGGCTCTGGGGGGGGGGGCAGATATAGTGATCGCGGTACGTTAAGTAGAGCTACGCTGCGTTTGGATGTGTTAAGGTTAGTTCTGTTAGGATAGGCGATATTTGACTTTTCCGCTATACAGTGCAATGCGGCGGATTCCTGCGCTC
>NW_017019533.1:0-208 GCF_001483705.2 Eufriesea mexicana | reverse complement strand
TATAGCATTGTAAAGGGTATAGCGTGCCAATCTAATCTTTCCTCCTTATTTGTGCAAGGATGTTAGCTCGCCACAATAATGGCCGAAAATGACAATAAAATTGAATTATCCATCCAGAGACTTCAGAATTGCAATGGCTATGGCGCGCCAATAGAATCTTTCGTCCACATTCATGCAAGAAAGATAGCTCACCACGATATTAGTCGAA
>NW_017019532.1:0-208 GCF_001483705.2 Eufriesea mexicana | reverse complement strand
ATAAATTTACGTTATGAACAATTTATTATTAATAACAAATTGGATTATTTATACATATTTATGAACTATAACTGTATTTGAATGATGTCATTGCTAAGAATTCCGTCCGCTTACCTCTCGCAGCCTCAAAAATCATCAAATGTTCAACTGAAATATCGAAAATTTACAAAAGATAGGAAATATCTTGAACTTTGTGCGTAGCTCTTAG
>NW_017019531.1:0-208 GCF_001483705.2 Eufriesea mexicana | reverse complement strand
GCAGTGCACAGCAAAAAAGGCAAAGGCATCCTAACCAAACCCAACCTAACAGAAAATAACCAACCGTAACATAACACAAACTAATATTCCGCTACCACCATTGATGGCGCACCCAGAGATAAGCAGAATATGATAGAGCACAGTTGAGTGCAGAAGTCCATAGCATAGAAGTGTTGAGCACAAAAGTCAGAGATACCATAACCAAACC
>NW_017019530.1:0-208 GCF_001483705.2 Eufriesea mexicana | reverse complement strand
CACTACGCTGCTCTAGTATTGATTGTATTTGTGGATGCCAGCAATGGTGGCCTCGTCATGTTGGGTTGAGTTTGGTTACGATTGGTTATGTTGCGATTGGATAGGTTAGGAGAGGCTACTTTGTCTTTTGTACCAAACACCACCTTTTGGTGGCTTTATGTGATCTGCTCTGCTCTGCTATGCCATGCTTGGCCCAGAGGGGGGGGGG
>NW_017019529.1:0-208 GCF_001483705.2 Eufriesea mexicana | reverse complement strand
GCCGCGGCACGTTATGTTGAGCTACGCTCCGTTCTGTTAGCTTAGGTTAGGTCAAGTTAGGTTTGGATATCTCCGTCTCTCGTGCTGCACACTGCAATTTGATGGATCTCTGCGCTTCACGTTGCACAACTATGCTCCGCTTGATTCGGAGGTGGCGGGTAATACTGTCCGAGGCACGTTAGGTTCAGTTGTGTTGTGATTGGATAAG
>NW_017019528.1:0-208 GCF_001483705.2 Eufriesea mexicana | reverse complement strand
AATTTACTGAGAACTCGAAGAAGAGTATTGACAGGTGTTAGGTATTTTTACCCAATTTATGTCTGATTCGTCGTAGGAATCTTAGCTACCCTGTCAACATCGACACCAGTTCTTTAAAAATTCCATTTTTCCTTTCCCAAATATACTGAGAACCCGAAGAAGAGTATTGACAGGAGTTAGGTATTTTTACCCAATTTATGTCCGATTC
>NW_017019527.1:0-208 GCF_001483705.2 Eufriesea mexicana | reverse complement strand
TCGAATTTTTTCATTTATACACTTATTTTCATTATTTATGAAAAATCTTATTTTCGGGTGAAAATGTCTTTGCTATTCGTCAGTAGAATGTTGGTAATAATATTTTGTTGTAGGCATCGACCTGAGCGGAGATCGTCCTTTCTGTCGGTCCGAACAGACACGACTGCCGTTCGTCCCCTTCGGCGGTTGGAAGCGATAAGCCTGTGAT
>NW_017019526.1:0-208 GCF_001483705.2 Eufriesea mexicana | reverse complement strand
CCCCCCCCCCCCCCCCCGAGCCAAGCGGAAAATATTGGCACACAGTAGAGCGCAGTTATCCGCGGATAGCGGCGTATAGCACAAGAGTCTTAACCGTCTTATCCTAACCTCACCAAACGTAACATACCCGACCGTAGCGTTACTCAACATAATATGACGAGTCCACCATTGCTGGCCTCCACAGAGACAAGCAGAATGTACTTCAGCA
>NW_017019525.1:0-208 GCF_001483705.2 Eufriesea mexicana | reverse complement strand
ATTCACAGCAATGACATTTATTCCTGTGTTCCGCTGCGCTCCTGTATATCCAGATTGGCGCTTGGATGCCAGCAATAGTGGCCTTGGCAAATTAGTCAACGTCATGTTACGTACGGTTGTGATATGTTTGGCTATTTTAGTAGAGGGTAGCTTTGACTTTTCTGCTATACACTCCTATTCGTTTGATTTCTGCGCTCTACTGTGCTCT
>NW_017019524.1:0-208 GCF_001483705.2 Eufriesea mexicana | reverse complement strand
TGGCTTTCTCAGGGCCAAGCAGAACGTACTGGGGCACTGTAGAGCGCAGAAATCCACCGCGTTGCTGTGTACACCATAAAAGTCGAAGATATCATAATCTAACCCAAACAAACTTAACCTAACCGAACGAAACATAACACAGCCCAGCGTGCCCAGAGCAGTATTGCTGACCTCCCTGCAGCCAAGCAGAACATATCAGGGGAGAGTA
>NW_017019523.1:0-208 GCF_001483705.2 Eufriesea mexicana | reverse complement strand
CTGGCCAATAGAATCTATCCTCCTTATTTATGCACGAAAGTTACCTCACCACGAAATTTGTCGTTAATGTCAATAAAATTGAACTTTCGTGCCAGATGCTACAGCATTGCAATGGCTATAGCACGCCAACAGATTCTTTCCTCCATATTTATGCAAGAAGGATACCACACTACGATATTAGTCGAAAATGTTAATGAAATTGAATTTT
>NW_017019522.1:0-208 GCF_001483705.2 Eufriesea mexicana | reverse complement strand
CCAGATCATGTCTGGTCAGGTCAGTTCAGGTATGACCGGTTAAAGTCAGGACAGGTCAGGTCGTGTCAGGTAATGTCAGGTCAGGTAAGGTAAGTTCAGGCCAGGTCAGGTCAGGTCAGATCTGGTCAGATCAGTCCGGTCTGGTCTGGTCAGGTCAGGTCAGGTCAGGTCATGTCAGGTCAGATGTTGTCAGTTCAGGTCAGTTCAG
>NW_017019521.1:0-208 GCF_001483705.2 Eufriesea mexicana | reverse complement strand
TCACCACGATAATAGTCGAAAATGATAATAAAATTGAATTTTCCAGGCAGATTCTGCAGCATTCCAATGGCTATACCACTCCGAACGGATATTTCGTCCTAACCTACGCAAGGAAGTTAGCTCACCACGAAATTATTCGAAAATGTCAATAATATTGAATTTTCCGGGATGAATCTATAGCATTGCAATGTCTATAGCACGTCAGTAG
>NW_017019520.1:0-208 GCF_001483705.2 Eufriesea mexicana | reverse complement strand
GGACGGCTTATTTTAAAATTTAAAATTTTTTAAAATTATTCAGAAATACAAATAATTATGATTTTGTGGGGTGGCGAATGGCGAAGGACTCTAATCGAATAATAAACAGCGGCATCAGCTTTGACGAGGTGAATGAGTGTACGGAGCGCATGGAAGCGTTTGGGCGGCTCCTTGAAAAGCGAGAAGTAGCGAATGGCGGTATCGAGTG
>NW_017019519.1:0-208 GCF_001483705.2 Eufriesea mexicana | reverse complement strand
GCTGCTATTTGGTGAATCTCTGCCCTCTGCTGCGCTCTAGTATGTCCTGCTTGGCACTGGGGTAGTCAGAAATAGGGATCGTGGTACGTCAGGATAGGTTAGGGCACGGTCGGATAGGTTACAATTCCAAAGGTTAGGAGATGATAGCCATGTCTTTAGTGCTATAGTCTGCTACTAGGTGGATTTCTGCAACCTACAGCGCTCTAAT
>NW_017019518.1:0-208 GCF_001483705.2 Eufriesea mexicana | reverse complement strand
TCCACACATCTCTCCATCCATACATCCATCCACCCATTCATCCATACATCCACACATCCATAATTCCATCCATCCACACATCCATCCAACCATTCACACATCCATACATCCATCCATATATACATCCATACATCAATCCATCCACACATCCGTCCATTCATTCATCCATCCATCCATACATCCATACATATATACATGCATACATCCA
>NW_017019517.1:0-208 GCF_001483705.2 Eufriesea mexicana | reverse complement strand
AGCAAGTGAATTGTATCTTTGCTCCTTGTATATGCAAGAAAGTTAGCTCACTACGATGTCAGAAGAAAATGTCAATAAATTTGAATTTCCCAAACACACTCTATATCAATGCAATGGCTATATCGCGACAATAGTATCTTTCATCCTTATTTATACAAGAGAGTTCGCTCACCAGAATATTAGTCGAAAATGTCAATAAAATTGAATT
>NW_017019516.1:0-208 GCF_001483705.2 Eufriesea mexicana | reverse complement strand
TCTGTCTGAACACAACGTGGCGAGGCCACTATTGCTGGGCTTAACAGACCGAAGCTGGAAATGCTAAAGCACTCTAGGGCACAGAAATCCACCTAAGAGCAGACAATAACACAAAAGTCCAAGATAACCCCTCCTAAGTTAGCTGATCATAAAGAAAAGAACGTAACCTTTCTGAAACTAATGCTCCGCGACCACTACGGCTGGCCCC
>NW_017019515.1:0-208 GCF_001483705.2 Eufriesea mexicana | reverse complement strand
GCAGCCTATACCACGAAAGTCAAAGCGATCCAAACCTCACGCAAACTAACATAGCCAGACCGAGCGTAGCCTATTACACCCTTACGTGCCAAGGCGACTATTACGGGACATCCCAGAGTCGAGCAGGGTGCAGTAGAGCAATGTGGAGCGCAGAAAGCCACCAAATAGCAATGTATAGCACAAAAGTCAAAGATATCCGCACCTACCC
>NW_017019514.1:0-208 GCF_001483705.2 Eufriesea mexicana | reverse complement strand
AAATCGAGGATCCTTCGTTGAATGTCGCGATGTTTGTGAAAATTCTAAAATTCTGAGCCTCTTGATTGGATAACACAATCATGTTCGTTCAATCTATAGAAAAATTCTAAAATTTCAAAGTTCTTGGTTGTATAACGCGATCGTGGTTAACGCGAAGAGTGTTAGGTAGCAGGGTACGTGGGGATAATTTCTGGGTGACGAGTGAAGA
>NW_017019513.1:0-208 GCF_001483705.2 Eufriesea mexicana | reverse complement strand
TAGTTTGGGTTAGGTTTGGTTAGGATTGCTATGACTATTGCTTTAAACACTGTTGTTCGACCGGTTTCTGCGCTAAGCATTGCTCCAATATATTCCGCCTTGTTCTGTGAAGGCGAGAAATAGTGGGAGCGGCGCGTTAGGTAGAGTTAGATTACGTTTGGCTAGATTTGGTCAGTCCAGGTTAGTTTAGGTCTGCACGGGTGTATTC
>NW_017019512.1:0-208 GCF_001483705.2 Eufriesea mexicana | reverse complement strand
GCAACTTAACACAACCTTACGTGCAGAGGCCACGACGACTGGCATCCCCACAGCCAAGCAGAAAATATTAGTCGATAGTAGAACTCAGAAATCCATAGAATTGCAGTGTATCTCAGTAAAGCCTAAACCACCCAAGCCAAACCTTAACAAACAGAGCCTAACCAAACGTAGCATATTTCAAAGTTACGAGCCGCGACCGCTATTGCTG
>NW_017019511.1:0-208 GCF_001483705.2 Eufriesea mexicana | reverse complement strand
GTCAATAAAATTGAATTTTCCATCCAGATTCTATAGCACTGCAGTGGCTACAGCACGACAATAAGATCTTTCCTCCATATTTATGCATGCAAGTTAGGGCACCGCGGGAGTAGTCGAAAATGTCAACAAAATTAAATTTTTCAGCCAGATTGTATTGCATTGCAAAGTCAATAGCGCGCGAATAGAATCCTTCCTCCTTATTTACGCA
>NW_017019510.1:0-208 GCF_001483705.2 Eufriesea mexicana | reverse complement strand
TAACATAGCCAAACGTAGCATAAGCGTACGTGACATTTCTTGATCCAATGCGCCAAGACGGCTATTGCTGGCCGCCACAAAGCGAAGCAGAATATACTAGAGCACACTAGATTGCAGAAATCCACCGAATAGCAGTGTATAACGTAAAAGTCAGTGCTACCATGCCCTTATATACCCATACTTAATATAACCAAACCTAACATAGCAG
>NW_017019509.1:0-208 GCF_001483705.2 Eufriesea mexicana | reverse complement strand
GATGTCAGCTCACCACGATATTAGTCGAAAATGTCTATAAAATTGAATTTTCCAACCAGATACAGTAGAATTGCAATGGCTATAGCTCGCCAGTAGAATCTTGCCTCCTTATTATTGCACGAAACCTACCTCACCACGATATCACTCGAAAATGATAATAAAATTGAATTTTCCATCCAGATACTATAGAATTGCAATGGCTATAGCT
>NW_017019508.1:0-208 GCF_001483705.2 Eufriesea mexicana | reverse complement strand
AGCGCTTCCTAGCACCTGTGCATCGTGTCCCTTCGTTCGAGAATAATGACATCGAGTGTCTAGGGCGACTTATTATATCTAGATTAATTATCCCGCTACCAGCCAAGTTAAATCCGATTACAGCCCAAGCTGATGAAAATTGCGGCCCGCGCGACCATGCAACCACTACGGCCTGTTTAATATCTGGATACACGTCCAGCCGGTTGAT
>NW_017019507.1:0-208 GCF_001483705.2 Eufriesea mexicana | reverse complement strand
CTGAAGTGACCTGACTTTTCCAGAGGAGACCTGACCTGGCGTGACCTGACCTGACCTGACCTGACATGACCTGACCTGAACTGACCTAACCAGACCGGACCTGACCTGATCTGAACCGCCGTGACATGAACTGACCTGACCTGAATTTAACCGGGCTTACCTGACATGACCCGACCTGTACTGACCTGACACGACCTGACCTGACATG
>NW_017019506.1:0-208 GCF_001483705.2 Eufriesea mexicana | reverse complement strand
CGCTGCATAACAGCAACCACAGATGTTGCGAGTATGACAATTGTACAATAGATTAATTACCCATCGTTTATTCGCGAATTCGCGTAACGTCAACTAACCTATAAAATCGAGAGACGTCCAAGCCACGAGTTAATCCTTTGCATTCGGCGGTTCCTTCGTTCACGAAAAATAGTAATTCGAAGACTTTCTGTCATAAAGTCTAGGATAT
>NW_017019505.1:0-208 GCF_001483705.2 Eufriesea mexicana | reverse complement strand
AGTAAAATAGAACTTTCAAGCCAGATTCCATAGCATTGAAATGGCTATAGAACGCCAATAGAAACTTTCTTCCTTGTTTATGGAAGAAAATTTGCTCACCACGGTATTGGTGGAAAATAATAATAAAATTGAACTTTCCAGCCAGTTTCTATAGCACTGCCATGGCTATAGCCCGCCAATAGAACCTTTCACACTTATTTATGCAGGA
>NW_017019504.1:0-208 GCF_001483705.2 Eufriesea mexicana | reverse complement strand
TAAATATCTTAAATATGTGATAACCATATGGCAATTCCTTTAGAGTCTATTTTATCGACGACGTATGCGTAATCTAACATGCTCTAGCATCTTCAGATTTAAAAAAGTGCTTTTGTACAAGAACTAGCACTAAGAACAGTAGGAGGTTCATTCTTGTATTACAAATTAGATGAGAGTATTCCGAGTTACTCAATGTATCTAATTAAAA
>NW_017019503.1:0-208 GCF_001483705.2 Eufriesea mexicana | reverse complement strand
GTCACGAACTCATGCCGCACAATTTCGACAGACGCACTGCAGGTAATAGCTGGGGAAATGCCTGTCGACCTGGTGGTCGAAATGCGCGCGCGGTTACACGCTGAGAAAAAGAGATCCACCATCATAGTGGAAGCAAAACAACGCTTACGGGACGAGGCCATGGCCACTTGGCAGGAGCGTTGGCGAGCGACAGAGAAAGGGCGAACAA
>NW_017019502.1:0-208 GCF_001483705.2 Eufriesea mexicana | reverse complement strand
TTTGCTTAGATTGGCTCGGGTACGGTTTGGATATCTTTGACTTTTGTGCTAGAGACTGCTATTTAGTGGATTACTGAGCCCTACATTGCTCTCATATGCTATGCTTGGCTCTTGGGGGCCAGCGATAGTGGTCTCGGCAGGTTGTGTTATGTTAGATTGCGTTTGGCTCTATTACGTTTGCATGGGTTAGGATAGAGTAGTCTCGCAT
>NW_017019501.1:0-208 GCF_001483705.2 Eufriesea mexicana | reverse complement strand
AAAAGTCAAAGCTATCCTGTACATAACTTTCAAATTGTAACATACACAAACGTAGCGCAGCAGAACTTAGGGTGCCGTGACTGATATTGCTGGCCTTCCCATATTCGAACAGAGCATAGTAGAGCGCTGATATCCACTGAATAGTATTGTATACCTCGAAGGTCGTAGCTACCCAGAGCCAGCCACAAGAAAAACTAACCGAACGCTG
>NW_017019500.1:0-208 GCF_001483705.2 Eufriesea mexicana | reverse complement strand
TAGCACGCCAATAGATCCTTTGCTCCTTATTTATGCAAGAAAGATAGCTCACCACGATATTAGGAGAAAATGTCAATAAAATTGTATTTTCCAGGCAGATTCTATAGTTTTCCTATGACTACAGTACGCCAATATAATCTTTCCGCCTTATTTACGGAAGAAAGTAAACTTACCACGATATTAGTCGAAAATGTCAATAAAATTGGTT
>NW_017019499.1:0-208 GCF_001483705.2 Eufriesea mexicana | reverse complement strand
CCCCAAGTATAAATTACACTAAATTCTGCAAAAAGATTTTCCCTACCAATACACATAACATCCTCTACCTACACCAATATTCCCATCACCTAATAAATTTCACAAATTTAATAAAAGAAAAAAATATAAAAATTGTATCGTACGCAAAACTAACAAGTCTAATAGCTAAACGTAGAAACATATACATATATTTACGTTCGATGACCAA
>NW_017019498.1:0-208 GCF_001483705.2 Eufriesea mexicana | reverse complement strand
TGTAGGCACGTTAGGTCGGGCTGTGTTACGTTTGGCTATGTTACATTTGGTTAGGCTAGGCAGGGATAGCTACGACTATTTCACTGTACACTGCTATTCGGTGGATGTCTGCGCTCGGCTGTGCTCCAATACGCTCTGCTTGGCTCTGGGGAGGTCGGAGATGATGGTCTCGGCACGCTAGGTTGATTTAGCCAAAGCTTGGCTAGGT
>NW_017019497.1:0-208 GCF_001483705.2 Eufriesea mexicana | reverse complement strand
TTGCTGGAATACCCAGAGACCAGCAGAATATAATAGAGCATAGTATGGCGCAGAGAGCCACCACAATAGCAGCGTATGGCATGCGATTCGAACATGCCCTAACCCTACAATACATAACTTAAGCTGGCCAAGCGTGGACTAACTGAGGTTAACGAGCCGGGACCACCATTCCTGACCTCCCCAGGGCCAAGAAGATAATACTAGAGCA
>NW_017019496.1:0-208 GCF_001483705.2 Eufriesea mexicana | reverse complement strand
CGTAACCCGCACGACGGTTCCCTCCAAAACTTCGCTCATTCGCCCAGTGAGAGCGGCGGCTCGATGTGCGCCCTCTGGACCACCGATCTCCAGAAGGAGATCGCCGGAAGCGGCCCGACGGTGGCGCAAGCCCTCGATCCCGTTTTCGGCGAGATTCATCTTTCCTCTTGCAGCGGAGGTGGCTTCCGCGCAAGAGAGACTCGAGCCC
>NW_017019495.1:0-208 GCF_001483705.2 Eufriesea mexicana | reverse complement strand
GCTATTGCTCATGGACCTTGTCTCTTAGGTCCACTGACGTTGGTCTTCCTATATATCGAGGAGATGAATTTAGGCTAGTGTCGATCTCTTAAAGGTTGCTTGGGTGGTGGACACATCTGAGAAACACATTCCAAACTTTCCCAAGCTTTCGCAGTTAAGTGGCCACCATCTCGAAGCCTCTTGGTCCAACTTGTAGGCCAAGAGACAA
>NW_017019494.1:0-208 GCF_001483705.2 Eufriesea mexicana | reverse complement strand
GAGGCAAGCAGAATATACTAGAGCACAGTGGGGCGCAGAAATCCACCGCATGGCAGTGTATGGCCATAAAGTCAAAGATATGCAATCCATACCTAAACAAACCTAACCTAACCGATCGTAGCACATCTCTAAATAAGGTGTCTAAACCACTATTGCTGGCCTCCACAGAGACGAACATAGCATACTATAGCACACGAGGTGGCAGGAA
>NW_017019493.1:0-208 GCF_001483705.2 Eufriesea mexicana | reverse complement strand
ACCAGGATATTAGTCCAAAATGTCAGTAAAACAGGATTTTCCAGCCAGATTCTATAGCATTGCTATGGCTATACCACGCCAATAGGACTTTTCTTCATGATTTGTGCGGGAAAGGTAGCTCACCGCGATGTAAGTCGAAAATGTGAATAAATTTGAATTTTCCAGCCAGATTCTATAGCATTGCAGTGGCTATAGCACGCCAATAGAG
>NW_017019492.1:0-208 GCF_001483705.2 Eufriesea mexicana | reverse complement strand
TTCTAGACCACAGCGGAGCGCAAAAGTCTGAAGTCTGCCGAACAGCAGTCTACAGCACAAAATTTAATGATATCCTGACCAAGCTTAACCTAAACTAAACTAATCGTACGTACCGCGACTCAATGTAACGTGCCCCTAACACTAGTGCGGGCCATCCCAGAGTCAAGCGGACCCCGCTAGTGGGGCGTGGAACGTAGAAATACATATG
>NW_017019491.1:0-208 GCF_001483705.2 Eufriesea mexicana | reverse complement strand
ACGTCAGGTCAGGTCGGGGCATGTCAGGTCATGTCAGGTCATTTCAGTTAATGTCAGGTACGGCCAGGTCAGGTAAGGTTAGGTTATGTCATGTTAGGTTAGGTTAGGTTAGATTACAATCGGTTAGTTTTGGTTAGGTGAGTTTAGGTTTGGTTTGATTACGATAGGTTAGGATTGGTTGGGTTTGGTTAGGTTAGGTTAGGTTAGG
>NW_017019490.1:0-208 GCF_001483705.2 Eufriesea mexicana | reverse complement strand
AGGTCAGCATTAGAGGTCTCGCCCCGATAGGTTTAGATATTCTACGTGTGATTAGAGTACGTTATGTAAGGTTAGGAAAGGTTGTCCTTGACTTTTGTGCAGTGCCCTGATATTTGGTGGCATTCTGCGCTCTTCTTCGTCGTATTATATTCTGCTTGGTTCTGGGGAGTCCAGACAAAGGGGCCGCGGCGTTTTAGGTGGAGTCAGG
>NW_017019489.1:0-208 GCF_001483705.2 Eufriesea mexicana | reverse complement strand
TTCCTCCTTATTTATGCAGGTATGTCAGCTCACCACGATATTAGTCGAAGATGCCAACAAAACGGAATTTTCCATCCGGATACTATAGAATTGCAATGGCCATAGCTTGCCAACATAATATTTCCTCCGTATTTATGCAAAAAACTTACCTCACCACGATATTAGTCGAAAATGCCAATAAGGTTGCATTTTCGAGGAAGATTCAAAA
>NW_017019488.1:0-208 GCF_001483705.2 Eufriesea mexicana | reverse complement strand
CTAAGCTAACCAAGCCTAACCAAACCTAACTAAGCCGAACTTAACAAAGTTCAACCTATCTTGCCAGGATCAGAGGTTCTGGCCTACCCAGAGCTGAGCAGATGGCACTGGGGTACAGTAGATTGCAGAGATCCACCGTACAACAGTGTATAGCACGAATATTGAAGCCATCCTAACCAAACGAAACTGACCTAACCAAACCAACCAT
>NW_017019487.1:0-208 GCF_001483705.2 Eufriesea mexicana | reverse complement strand
CCAAACGTAGCATAACTCAACCTAACGTGCTGGGAGCACTAATCCCGGCATCCGCAGAGCCAAACAGATTGTCATAGCGCGCAGAGAAGGCCAGGAGTCCATAGAATAACAGTGTGGAGCACGAAAGTCTAAGCTACCCTGACCCAGGACGATGTAACGTAACACAGCCAAACGTTGTATAACTCATCCCAACGTGCGGGGACCAAAC
>NW_017019486.1:0-208 GCF_001483705.2 Eufriesea mexicana | reverse complement strand
GCATTGAAGAGCACAAAAGACGAAGATGTCCTGACCAAACCTATCCAAACCTAGCATAACCGAACGTAACATAACTCGACCTAACGTGCCGAGATCTCTATCGCTGGCCTCCGCATCGCCAAGCTGAGCATATTGGAGCACTGATGGGAGCAGGAATCCGCCTAACAGCAGATTATTGCCCTAAAGACAAAGCTATCCTCTCCTAACG
>NW_017019485.1:0-208 GCF_001483705.2 Eufriesea mexicana | reverse complement strand
TCAGGTCAGGTCAGATCAGGTCAGGTCAGATCAGGTCAGGTCAGACCAGGTCAGCCCAGGTCACGTCAGGTCTGGTTAGGTCAGTTCAGGTCAGGTCATGTAAGGTCGGGTCAGGTCCGATATGGTCAGGCCTGGCCAGATCATGTCTGGTCAGGTCAGGTCAGTTCAGGTCAGCCCAGGTCATATCAGGTCAGGTCAGACCAGATGA
>NW_017019484.1:0-208 GCF_001483705.2 Eufriesea mexicana | reverse complement strand
TCTTGTATAAATATGGACGAAACATTCTACTGGCGTGCCGTAGCCACTGCAATGCTACAGAATATGTCTGGAAAATTCAATTTAATTGACTTTTTCGACTAATATCGTGGTGAGCTTACTTTCGTGCATAAATAAGGAGGAAAGTCTCTATTGGCGCGCTATAGCCGCTACAACTCCAAAGAATCTGCCTGAAAAATTCGATTTTATT
>NW_017019483.1:0-208 GCF_001483705.2 Eufriesea mexicana | reverse complement strand
TTCTTGCATAAATAAGGAGGAAATATACTCTTGGCGTGCTACAGGCATTATAATGCCACAGAATCTTGCTGGAAAATTCAATTTTATTGACATTTTCGGCTAATACCGTGGTGAGCAATCTGCCTTGCATATGTAAGGAGGAAATATACTATTGGCGTGCTATTACCATTGCAACGATATAGAATCTTCCTGAAAAATTCAATTTTAT
>NW_017019482.1:0-208 GCF_001483705.2 Eufriesea mexicana | reverse complement strand
ACAGTGCCAAGCAGAGCATATTAGCGCAATGTAGAGCGCATAACACCACCGAGTATCGTTGTACAGCATAAAGTTAAAGCTATCCTATCCTAACCTTACCATGCTTAACATTGCCAAACGCAATCTATCTCAAACAAACGTGCCAATAACACTACTGCTGGCAACGCCCGAGGCAAGCAGAACGTACTAGAGCAAAGCAGATCGCAGA
>NW_017019481.1:0-208 GCF_001483705.2 Eufriesea mexicana | reverse complement strand
CTAACGCCTTCAAACCATTGGCAAGCAAAGCCATCTACTTGCCAGGGAATAAGTCTATACAAAGCCTATAAGCTGCAATAGCTTGGTGATTAGATCGCATATCGCCTGCAATCCGATGGCAAGTACAGCCACATTCTTGCCAGAGAATACGTGTATTCAAAACCTATAACCGGTAATAGCTTGGTGAATCGGTCGCCTAACGTCTTCA
>NW_017019480.1:0-208 GCF_001483705.2 Eufriesea mexicana | reverse complement strand
CGGTATAGGGTAACTTTGACTTTTGCGCTATACATTGTTATTCGGTGGATGCATGCGCTCCACCGTTCTCCAATACGTTCTGCTTGGCTCTGAGGAGGCCAGCAACGGCTGTCTCGGCTCGTTAGACTGAGTTGGGCAACGTTTCGTTAGGATACGTTAGTTTGTGTCAGGCTTGCATAGCTTCCACTATCGTGGTATAAACTGCTAC
>NW_017019479.1:0-208 GCF_001483705.2 Eufriesea mexicana | reverse complement strand
CTCGGCACGTTATATTTTGTCAGGTTACGTTTGGTTAGGTTGGTTTAGGCAAAGTTAGGTCAGTGTAGCTTTAATTTTTGTGCCGTAAACTGTTATTCGGCGGATTTCTGCGCTCTGCTGCGCTCTAGCATGTCCTGCTTGGCTATGAAGATGCCAGAAATTGTGGTCGCGGCGCGTCAGGGTAAGTTAGGATGCGTTCGATTATGTT
>NW_017019478.1:0-208 GCF_001483705.2 Eufriesea mexicana | reverse complement strand
TTATTTATGCAAGCAAGTTGGCTCACCACGAAATTAGTCGAAAATGTCAATAAGACTGAATTTGCCAGCCAGATTCAATAGCATTGCGAGGGCTATAGCACGACAAAAAGATCTTTCCTCCTTACCTATGCAAGGAAGTTAGCTGACAACAATATTGGTCGAGAATGTCAGTAAAATTGAATTTTCCAGCAACATTCTGTAGCACTGC
>NW_017019477.1:0-208 GCF_001483705.2 Eufriesea mexicana | reverse complement strand
ATTAGACGAAAATGGCTATAAAATTGAATTATCCAGACGGGATCTATAGCTCTGCAGTGGCTACAGCACGCCAATAGAGTCTTTCCTACTTATTTATGCTAGGGAGTTAGCTCACCACGATATTAGTCGAAAATGACAATATAATTGAATTCTCCAGCCAGATTCTATAGCATTTCAATGGCTATAGCAGGCCGATAGTATCTTTTCT
>NW_017019476.1:0-208 GCF_001483705.2 Eufriesea mexicana | reverse complement strand
TAACAACACCTACAGTGCCGCGACGACCATTGCTGGCCTACCGAGAGTCGAGCAGGGTATAGTGGAGCAACGTAGAGCGCAGAAATCCGCCAAAGTGCAGTGAACAGCACAAAAGTTTTAGCTATCACCTCATTACATAGCAACCTTATTATGACCAAGCGTAACGTAGCAGTGCATGGGGAGCCACGACCAGCATCTCTCTCCTCGC
>NW_017019475.1:0-208 GCF_001483705.2 Eufriesea mexicana | reverse complement strand
AATCGCATAAATTATCGTGTGTTAAATAGTTTATCCTAAATCCACTATAATTTAACCGATCACGATAGTCTTCAAATTTTCCTCAAGAATTCGTCTTCCAGTCGTGAAAGCGAACAGTGTAAGCTACGTAAAAATCTCACGTATTTGACATACATTAAAAAATAAAGTGCATGAATACTATGTTGGATGACTAACAATTCGTTGGCCC
>NW_017019474.1:0-208 GCF_001483705.2 Eufriesea mexicana | reverse complement strand
TAGAAGGCCAAAAGTATCTTTCCTACATACTTATGCAAGGAAGGTAGCTCACCACGATATTAGTCGAAAATGTCAATAAAATTGAACCTTCCAGAAAGATTCTACAGCATTGCAATGGCTATAGGACGCCAAAAGTATCTTTCCAACATACTTATGCAAGGAAGCTAGCCCACCACGATATTAGTCGAGAATGTCAATAAAATTGAAT
>NW_017019473.1:0-208 GCF_001483705.2 Eufriesea mexicana | reverse complement strand
ATAAGTAAGGATGAAAGATTCCATTGGCATGCAATAGCCATTGCAATGCGATAGAATCTGACTGGAAAATACAATTCTATTGGCACTATCGACTGATATAGTGGTGAGCTGTTTTTCTTGCATGAATAAGGGGAAAAGATTCTATTGGCTTGCTATAGCCATTGCAATGCTATAAAATCTGACTGGAAAATTCAATTCTATTAACATT
>NW_017019472.1:0-208 GCF_001483705.2 Eufriesea mexicana | reverse complement strand
TACGTTCGGTTAGGTTGCGTTATTGTATGTTACCTAACCTCTCCTAACCTAACCTAACCTAACGTAACCTAACACAACCTAATCTAACATAACTTAACTTAAGAGAACCTAACCTAGCGTAACCTAACCTCACCTAACCAATCCTAACATAGCCGAACGTAGCCTGACTAAAAGTATCATGCCGACACCGCCATTGCTCGCCCTTCCA
>NW_017019471.1:0-208 GCF_001483705.2 Eufriesea mexicana | reverse complement strand
TATATTCAGCTGCTACTATAAAATGAAGGTAAATATAAAAGGAAAATCCACAGTCCCAATTTCTACATAACAATAGTGACAATATTTTGAGATATGACAGTGGATATGCCTAGATGCCTAGGTGTAAAGTTTACAAATGACGTTTCTGTGGTATTGTTACGAAGTGTCCGTTGTTACGAAATTTTTCAACATAATGGAAAACTTTGGA
>NW_017019470.1:0-208 GCF_001483705.2 Eufriesea mexicana | reverse complement strand
CCGCCGCTCTCGTCGGTAGAAAGAGCGAAGCCTTAGAGGGATCCGGCTTGCGGGTTACGGTTCACATCAAGCAAGCGGAGCTGAGGATGACAAGGCTCGACGACTCTGTAACGCCACGCGCGGTGGCCGCTGCCCTGGCCAGGGCCGGTGATGGCAGCGAGGCGGAAATAGGAACCGGAGTGATCCGGTCTTCCGCTTCGGGGCTGTA
>NW_017019469.1:0-208 GCF_001483705.2 Eufriesea mexicana | reverse complement strand
TTAAGTTTTCTGTTGCGACTGTTAGCGACAGCTTCTTCATGCTCTATGAGTGGGGGTACCCTTACCAGCAGTATTGTCTATGCTCGCTGCCACTAAGGCGACTCTTTAGATCGAAAAGCAAGAGGGAAGACGAAAGAAAAAAAAAGGGAATGCGTTTCGTCCTGGGCCTGGCTAGCGGACTCGTCAGTAAGGCTACCTAGCAGCAGGC
>NW_017019468.1:0-208 GCF_001483705.2 Eufriesea mexicana | reverse complement strand
ATTTTCGAGGCTGATTCTATAGCATTGTAATGGGTATAGCGTGCCAATAGAATCTTTCCTCCTAATTCATGCAAGGATGTGAGCTCACCACGATATTAGTCGAAAATGTCAATAAAGTTGAATTTTCCATCCAGATACTATAGACTTGCAATGGCTATAGCTGGCCAATAGTATCTTTCCTCCTTATTTATGCTAGGACGTCAGCTCA
>NW_017019467.1:0-208 GCF_001483705.2 Eufriesea mexicana | reverse complement strand
TGCGTAAATAAGGAGGAAGGATTCTATTCGCGCGCTATTGACTTTGCAATGCAATACAATCTGCCTGAAAAATTTAATTTTGTTGACATTTTCGACTACTCCCGCGGTGCCCTAACTTTCATGCATAAATATGGAGGAAAGATCCTATTGTCGTGCTGTAGCCACTGCAGTGCTATAGAATCTGGATGGAAAATTCAATTTTATTGAC
>NW_017019466.1:0-208 GCF_001483705.2 Eufriesea mexicana | reverse complement strand
AGGTCAGGCCAGGTCAGGCCAGGTCAGGTCAGGTCAGATGAGTACGGTCAGGTCAGGTCAGGTGAGGTCACGTCTGGTCAGGACAGTCCAGGTAAGGCCGGTTAAAGTCAGGAACGGTCAGGACAGGTCAGGTAATGTCAGGTCAGGTAAGGTCAGCTCCGGTCAGTTCAGGTTAGGCCAGGTCAGGTCAGGTCAAGTCAGGTCAGAT
>NW_017019465.1:0-208 GCF_001483705.2 Eufriesea mexicana | reverse complement strand
ATCAATTTATATATAAATTTACGAAAATTTCTAACTCTACTGCAACAGTGTGCTGGAACTGTTGGATGAAGAGAAATGATTTTCAAAGTGCAAAGGGTAATTCGGCTAATAACCTCGAGCCACTAGAAGCCAGGCTTACCTACGTAAGTGCAACGTTCAATTGCAGGTCAATAAATAAAGAAAGCGTATGTCAGGTGCTCTGGAGGAC
>NW_017019464.1:0-208 GCF_001483705.2 Eufriesea mexicana | reverse complement strand
GGATGAAAGAGTGGATGGATGCATGTATGGATAGATGTATGGATGGACGTATGGATGTATGTACGGATATATGTATGGTTGGATGGATGTATGGATGGATGTATTTATTGATGTGTGGATGTATGGATGCATGGAACGACGGATGTATGGATGGCTTGATGTATGGATCGATGGATGTATAGATGGGTGCTTGTATTGACGGATGGAT
>NW_017019463.1:0-208 GCF_001483705.2 Eufriesea mexicana | reverse complement strand
ATGCATCCATACCTCAATCCATCCATACTTCCGTTCGTCCATACATCCGTCCACCCATCCACCAATCCATCCATGCTTCCATAGAGACATCAATACATACATCCTTACATACACCAATACATTGTTCCATACATACAACCATAGTTACATACCTACATACATCCATACATACACCCATGCATACATCAATTCAAAGCACCGTACATAC
>NW_017019462.1:0-208 GCF_001483705.2 Eufriesea mexicana | reverse complement strand
CAGCCATCATCACAGCATTGCAGCCGCTCTATTAATTGTCTGACTGATAGTTAAAGTTCCACAGTAGTTGTAGGATAATGAATGTATCCATCAGATATGGCTAGCGATATTTGTAATTCCCAGTACCGTATATGGTATATCCGTCAACGGAACACTGTGGCCGTTGTGTTGACCAGTTCAATGATGATTTAGACTCTATAGCAATTTA
>NW_017019461.1:0-208 GCF_001483705.2 Eufriesea mexicana | reverse complement strand
ATGGATGTGTGGGTGGATGAATGGAAGGGTGGATGGAAGGAAGTGTGGATGGATGGATGGTTGGATGAAGGGATACATGGATGGATGGATGGCTGTATGGATGTATGGATGAATGTATGAATGTATGCGTGGATGTAGTTAAAGGTGAATGTATGGATGTATGTATGGATGTATGGATGGATGGATGCATCGGCGGTTGGAGGTACGG
>NW_017019460.1:0-208 GCF_001483705.2 Eufriesea mexicana | reverse complement strand
ACCATCGCTTAACAGAAAATTACTGAGGCTACCGAGCTCCATTAATACGTCTGCTAAGAATCCGACAGTCAGTTGTAAATATCTCTAGCCATAACCGCGCCATACATAGATTCCTCCTGACTTGCTTTGGATTTAACGTTGTCTTTGGAGAAATTAATACTGCGGCTACAGAACAGGAATGACGGCTGTACTGAGTACTGTTTCTTAA
>NW_017019459.1:0-208 GCF_001483705.2 Eufriesea mexicana | reverse complement strand
TACACTTCTGTTCTCTGGATTTCCGCCTTCTTCATTACTCTACTGTACTCTGCTCGTCTCTGAAGAGACGAGCAATAGAGTTCGTTGCACAATGGGTCGAGTTATGTTACATTCGGTTGTGTCAGGTTTGGTTACGTTTGGTTACGGTGGCTTCTACTTTTGTACTATAAAACGCTTTACTGTGGATTTATGCGGTCTACTGTGCTCA
>NW_017019458.1:0-208 GCF_001483705.2 Eufriesea mexicana | reverse complement strand
CTTTCCTGCTTAAATTAGGAGAAAAGATTCTGTTGGCGTGCTATAGGCATTGCAGTGCTACAGCATCTTGCTGGAAAATTCAATTTTACTAACATTTTCGACTGATATCGTGTTGAGCTAACTTCCTTGCATAGGTAAGGAGGAGAGATCCTTTTGGCGTGCTATGGCCACTGCAGTTCAGTAGAATCTTCCTGGAAAATTCAAATTT
>NW_017019457.1:0-208 GCF_001483705.2 Eufriesea mexicana | reverse complement strand
CCTTCTCTCCACCAATGTACTCTGCTTGGCTCTGGTGAGGCCAGGTGTAGCGGTCGCGTCACGTTAGGTTGTGTCCGGCTACGTTTGGTTACGTTACGATTGGCTAGGTTAGGAGGGGATAGCATTGACATTAGTGCTATGGCCTGATATTAGGTGGATTTCTGTGCCATACTGTGCTCTAACATTTTCAGCTTGGCACCGACAAGAC
>NW_017019456.1:0-208 GCF_001483705.2 Eufriesea mexicana | reverse complement strand
AATGGCAAGTACTGCCATCTACTTGCCTGACAATAGGTCTATTCAAAATCAATAATCAGTTATTGCTTGGTGAATAGATCGCCCAACGCCTTCAATCCAATGGCAAGGGTAGCCATCTACTTGCCAGAGAATTGGCTTCTCAAAATCTATAACCTATTATAGCTTGTTGAATAGATCGCTTATAGCCTGCAATCCAATGGCAAGTACA
>NW_017019455.1:0-208 GCF_001483705.2 Eufriesea mexicana | reverse complement strand
TACATATGTCCGTTCACACATACATCCATACATCCATACATACATCAATACATCCATACATCCGCACATCCATCCATCCATACGTCCGTCCATCCATTCATCTATACATACACCATCCATATATCCATAAATCCATCCACTCGTGCTTCCATCCTTCGATACATCCATCCATACACACATCCACACATATACAAATACATACACCCAT
>NW_017019454.1:0-208 GCF_001483705.2 Eufriesea mexicana | reverse complement strand
TGGATTTCTGCGCCCTACTGTTTCCTAGTACATCCTGCTTGTCCATGTGAAGGCGAGCAATAGCGGTCTCGTTATGTTAGGTTTAGCTATGCCAAGTTTGGGTATGTTGCTTTCGGAAAGGTCAGGATGGACTATTACGACTCTGGAGCTTTGCACTGCTTTACGGCGGGTTCCTGTGATCTAAAGTGCTCTACTACATTCTGCTTCG
>NW_017019453.1:0-208 GCF_001483705.2 Eufriesea mexicana | reverse complement strand
GATGTTAGTCGAAAATGTCAATAAAATTGAATTTTCCAGCCACATTCTACAGAATTGCGATGGCTACAGCACTCCAAATGGATCTTTCCTCCTCATTTATGCAAGAAAGCTAGATCACCACGATATTAGACGAAAATGGCAATAAAATTGCATTTTCCAAACAGATTCCAGAGCACTGCAATTGCTACAGCACGCCAATAGAACCTTT
>NW_017019452.1:0-208 GCF_001483705.2 Eufriesea mexicana | reverse complement strand
CCATTGGATACGAGGTCATAGGCGATCTATTCACCAAGCTATAACAGGTTATAGATTTTGTATAGACGTATTCTCTGCCAAGCAGGTGGATGTACTTGCCATTGGATTCAACACGTTAGGCGATCTATTCACCAAGCTACATCACATTACAGATTTTGAATAGACATATTCTTTGGCAAGTAGAATGCTGTACTTGCCGCTGGATTGA
>NW_017019451.1:0-208 GCF_001483705.2 Eufriesea mexicana | reverse complement strand
CTGACATAACTTGACCTGAACTGAACTGAACTGACCTGACATGACCTGACCTGAAATGAGCTTTCCCGACTGATCTGACCTGACCTAAGCTAACCTGACCTGACCTGACGTGACCTGACTGATCTGACCTGACATGACCAGACGCGACCAGACCTGTCCTGTTCTCTCCTGAATTGAACTGAACTGACCTGACACGACCTGGCCTCGT
>NW_017019450.1:0-208 GCF_001483705.2 Eufriesea mexicana | reverse complement strand
GGACGATCCCAGTCGTATCGCTTCCAACCGGCCGAAGGGTACGAACGCCAGTCGTGTCGCTTCAGACCGACTGAGAGGACGATCTTCCCTCCGGTCGATGCTATCAACAAAATATTATTACGAGCATTCAACTGACGAATAACATAGACATTTTTACGGGAGAAAAAAATTTCATATATAAAAAAAATAAAGTGTATAAGTGAAAAAA
>NW_017019449.1:0-208 GCF_001483705.2 Eufriesea mexicana | reverse complement strand
TCAAGAGAAGCACTAAAAGAATTCCTTCCTTCCTTGAGAAATAGAAGACTTCAACAGAGAATACATATATGCCTGTGATTATGAAAGTGGTCTAAGTCACTTATATTTATTTCTGAAATATTAAAAGCTTCGGGCTTTAAATAGGTCATAAATTATAAAATTAATTGCGATTCGATTCTTCACTGTTTTGTACGAAATAAATATATTT
>NW_017019448.1:0-208 GCF_001483705.2 Eufriesea mexicana | reverse complement strand
CGACGTTTGGTCTGGATATATTCATCTTCTGTGCTGTACGCTGCTATCCGGTGCATTTCGGCTTTCTGCTGTGCCCTAGTATGTGCTGGTAGTATCTCCGGAGGGCAACAATGGCGGTCTCTGCGCGCTAGGTTGAGCTACATTGCGCTCGGTTAGGTTATCTGCTCTTCACTTCCATTCTATTGACTTCTGCGCTCCACTCTCCTAT
>NW_017019447.1:0-208 GCF_001483705.2 Eufriesea mexicana | reverse complement strand
GTCTATTCAAAACCTATAAGCTGCCATAGCTTGGTGATTAGATAGCCTATCGCCTGCAACGCAATGACAAGCACAGCAATCTACTTGCCAGAGAATTGGCCTCATCAAGATCTATAATCGGTTATAGCTTGGTGAATAGGTCGCATAACGTCTTCAACCAATGGCCAGTACAGACATCTTCATGCCAGGGAATTGGTCTATTCAAAAT
>NW_017019446.1:0-208 GCF_001483705.2 Eufriesea mexicana | reverse complement strand
TTTTGTTACGTTTGGCATGGTTAGGGCATTGCAGATTTGTCTTTTGTGCTATGCACTGCTATTTGGAGGATTTATGCAACCGACTGTGGTCTAATATTCTATGCATGTCGCTGGTGAGTAGAGCAATAGTGGTTTTGGCACGTTTGGAGGAGACAGGTTACGTTTGGGTCGGCTAGGTTAATCTGGGTAGGATTAGGGTAGCTTTGAC
>NW_017019445.1:0-208 GCF_001483705.2 Eufriesea mexicana | reverse complement strand
CAAGCAAACGTAAAATAACCGAACGTAGCCTAATTCAGCCAAACGTGGCGAGACAAATATTACCGGCAACCCCAGAGTAGAGCAGTAGAGTGTAGTACAGCAATGTAGAGCGTAAAAATCCATCGAAGTGCAGTGTCTAGCACATAAGTCGAGGATAACCTGCCCAAACCTAACACACCATGTCCTAACCAAACGTAACAGAACACAG
>NW_017019444.1:0-208 GCF_001483705.2 Eufriesea mexicana | reverse complement strand
AGAAAATCTTCGAACTCCTATTCTTCTTCGGCCAAAAAATCGTCGAGTGCAAAGGGTTAAAACCTGAAATTTGATCAGACTTTTTCCTTAATCATTTTTGATTTTGATTAAATTTTTAGTAACCTGTTTTAATAAATTTTTCGAATATCTATATCTCTGAATATCTAATCCTTCTGTAACAATATTTTCAATTTTTCGCAACCAACGG
>NW_017019443.1:0-208 GCF_001483705.2 Eufriesea mexicana | reverse complement strand
TATTCTCTGGCATGTAGATGGCTGTATTTGCCATCGGATTGAAGGCGTTAGGCGATCTATTCTACAAGCTGTAGGAGGTTATATATTCTGATTAGACCTAATCTCTGGCAAGTAGATGGCTGTACTTGCCATTAGTTGGAGGCGGTAGGCGACCTATTCACCAAGCTATAACAGATTATAGGTTTTGAGTAGACCTATTCTCTGGCAA
>NW_017019442.1:0-208 GCF_001483705.2 Eufriesea mexicana | reverse complement strand
TCCTCCTTATTTATGCAAGAATGTTAGCACACACCCTTATTAGTCGAAAATGTCAATGGAGTATAATTCGCGAGCCAGATTCCGTAGCAATGCAATGGCTATTGCGCGCAAATAGAATCCTTCTTCCTTATTTATGCAAGAAAGAAAGCTCACCACGATAAAAGTCGAAAATATCAATAAAATTGAATTTTCAAGCCAGAATCTATAG
>NW_017019441.1:0-208 GCF_001483705.2 Eufriesea mexicana | reverse complement strand
GTGAGCTTTCTTTCTTGCATAAATATGGAGGTAAGATTCCATTGTCGTTCTATAGCCATTGCAATTCTATAAAATCTGCCTGGAAAATTCAATTTTATTAAAATTTTCGACTAATATCGTGAGGAGCTAGCTTTCTTAAATAAAGATGTAGGAAAGATACTATTGTCGTGCTATGGCCATCGCAATGCTATAGAATCTGCCGCGAAAA
>NW_017019440.1:0-208 GCF_001483705.2 Eufriesea mexicana | reverse complement strand
TGCTTTGCTCCAATATGCTCTGGTTGCCTCTGGCGCGACCAGTGGTAGTTGCCTCGACAGGTGTGTTTGAGTACGGTTACGGATGGTTTGGTTAGGTCAGGTTATGTTTGATTAGGATAGCTTTGGCGTCCGTGCTACACACTGCTAGTCAGTGTATTTCTGAGATCTGCAGTGCTCTTCCACATTCCGCTTGGCTATGAGGAGGCCA
>NW_017019439.1:0-208 GCF_001483705.2 Eufriesea mexicana | reverse complement strand
CGTCTTTCCTTTCTTTTTAAAAAATTTTTTCATAGTCAAATTCTTCCATTAATTATAATAAAATGAGACCACTTGCAACGAAGAAGTCACGAGTAACGAATTCCAAAGGTTTGTAACAGCCACGATCCAAACAGGTTATCCAAGTTTATCGTCTTTCCTCCCCTTTTAAAAAATTTTTTCATAGTCAAATTCTTCCATTAATTATAAT
>NW_017019438.1:0-208 GCF_001483705.2 Eufriesea mexicana | reverse complement strand
ATGATGTCAGTTCAGGTTAGTTCAGTTCAGGCCAGGTCAGGCAAAGTCAGGTCAAGTTTGGGCTGGTCTTGTCAGGTCAGGTCAAGTCAGGTCAGGACAGGTCAGGTTAGGTTAGGTTAGGTTAGGTTAGGTAAGGTCAGGTCTGGTCAGTTCAGGGCAGGTGAGGTCAGGTCAGGTCAGATGCTGTCAGTTCAGGTCAGTTCAGGTC
>NW_017019437.1:0-208 GCF_001483705.2 Eufriesea mexicana | reverse complement strand
AGTAAAACTGAATTTTCAAGGAAGATTCTATAGCTTTGCAATGCCTATAGCACGCCAATATAATCTTTCCTACTTATTTATGCAAGAAAGATATCTCGCTGTGGTATTGGCCGAAAATGTCAATAAAATTGGATTTTCCAGCCAAATTCTACAGCATCGCAATGGATATAGCACGCCAATTGAATCGTTCCTCCTTATTTATGAAAGA
>NW_017019436.1:0-208 GCF_001483705.2 Eufriesea mexicana | reverse complement strand
CCTTCCATCCATACCTCCAACCATCCATACATCCATCAATCCATACATCCATCCATTCATACAACCATACATCCATTCAAACATACATCCATACATTCATCCATCCGTACATACATCCACTCATACTTCCAGCCATCGATACATACATACATATATAGATGCAAACATCCATACATCCGTACATCCATACATTCGTACATTCACACGT
>NW_017019435.1:0-208 GCF_001483705.2 Eufriesea mexicana | reverse complement strand
AACAGAACCAAACGTGAGCAAACACAACTTCACGTGCCAAGACCACCATTGATGGTCTCCTGAATACCAAGTGGAGAATATTAGAGCACAGTAGAGCGCAGAAACTCACCGGATAGCAGTGTAAAGCACCAAAGTCAAATCGATTCAATCCGAACCTGACCAAACGTGACATAGCCAAACGTTATATATCTCAACCTAACGCGCCGAG
>NW_017019434.1:0-208 GCF_001483705.2 Eufriesea mexicana | reverse complement strand
TACGATTTTGTTGACATTTTCGACTACTATACTGGTTAGCTAACTTTCTGGCATAAGTATGGAAGAAAGATTCTGTTGTCGTACCATAGCCATTGGAATGCTCTAGAATCTTGCTGGAAAATTCAATTTTATTGACATTTTTCAATAATACCGTGGTGAACTAACTTCCTTGCATAGACAAGGAGGAAAGATACCTTTGGCGTGCTAT
>NW_017019433.1:0-208 GCF_001483705.2 Eufriesea mexicana | reverse complement strand
CCTTGAACTTTGTGCTTTGCACTACTATTCGGTGGATTCCTGCGCACTTCATTGCACTTCTATGCTCTGCTCGACAATGGGGAGGCCAGCAATAGAAGTCTCCGCTCGTTAGGTTTTGCTTTTCTACGTTTGGTTAGGCGCGGTTATGTCAAGTTCGATTCGGATATCTTCGACATTCGTGCTATACACAGATATTCGGTGGATTTCT
>NW_017019432.1:0-208 GCF_001483705.2 Eufriesea mexicana | reverse complement strand
CCAATGGCAAGTACAGCCATGTACTTGCCAGGGAATAAGTCTATTCTAAATCTATTATCTGTTATAGCACGGTGAATAGGTCGCCCAGCGCCTTCAATCCAATGGCAAGTAGAGCCTTCTACTTGCCAGAGAATAGGACTATTCAAGACCTATAATCTGTTATAGCTTGGTGAATAGATGGCCTAACGCCTTCAATCCAATGGCAAGT
>NW_017019431.1:0-208 GCF_001483705.2 Eufriesea mexicana | reverse complement strand
ACATTTATCTTTTTAATAAAAATTAAGTTGTCAATGTAGAATTTAAAAAATAATTTATTTTTAATAAGTTTTCAGAACGTAACCCCTCTTTCTGTATTGGCTCTGGATCTGATACAACACGGTTTCACACAACACGGCATTTTCTAGTAACCTATCTACCGTGTTATAAGAGGGTTAGCTGTATATTTTTTGATGGATTTTGTATTAT
>NW_017019430.1:0-208 GCF_001483705.2 Eufriesea mexicana | reverse complement strand
ATTCGAATAGCAGTGTACAGCGCAAAAGTCAAAGCCATCCTAGCGAAACGTATCCAAACATAGCCTGGCCGAACGAAACATATCTATACCTAACGTGCGGAGAACACTATTCCTCGCGCCCGCAGACACAAGCATGCGATAGCGTACAGATGAGCGCAGAAGTCCATACAATAAATGTGTGCAACACAAAAGCCACAGCTATCCTAAC
>NW_017019429.1:0-208 GCF_001483705.2 Eufriesea mexicana | reverse complement strand
ACGTCGTTTCGTAGCTAAATTCCCAACACTCGGAACGTACTGTTCCTATTTATCGCAATTTCCGTCTAATCGCGCCCAAAATGGTTTCTTAGCCACGTCGAGACACCTTTTTGCGATCGCCAGTCGATTCGTAAAAACGCGAATGTCTTTGATAAGCATGATCGATTTATAACGACTTTCGTGTCATACCTCGGTACAATTTTTATGT
>NW_017019428.1:0-208 GCF_001483705.2 Eufriesea mexicana | reverse complement strand
ATTGGATTGAAGGCGTTAGAAGATCTATTCACCAAGCTATAACAGGTTATAGATTTCGATTAAGCCTCTTCTCTGGCAAGTAGATAGCTGTTCTTGCCATTAGATTGAAGGCGTTAAGCGATCTAATCACTAAGCTAGGGCAGCATTTAGATTCTGATTAGACTCATTCTCAGGCAAGTGGATGGCTGTACCTGCCATTGGATTGAAG
>NW_017019427.1:0-208 GCF_001483705.2 Eufriesea mexicana | reverse complement strand
TTTATTGACATTTTCGGTTAATATCGTGGGGAGCAAACTTTCATGCATAAATAAGTAGGAAAGTTTCTATTGGCAAACTATAACCATTGCTATGATACAGAATCTGTTTGCAAAATTCAAGTTCATTTACGTTTTCGATTAATATCGTGGTGAGCTAACTTTCTTGCATAGATAAGGGTGAAAGATTCTGTTGGCTTGTTATAGCCAT
>NW_017019426.1:0-208 GCF_001483705.2 Eufriesea mexicana | reverse complement strand
TTCCCCCCCCCCCCCCCCCCAGAGATAGGCTGTACATATTAGAGGATGATGGAGCGTAGAAATCAATGGAATCGCAGAGTTCAGCAGAAAAGTTGAAGATGCACAAACCTAACCCAAACCAACCTATCCCAACCTTACATAGCGAACCCAACATAACGTGCCGCGACAGCTATTGCTGGCCTTCACCGGGCCAAGCAGATTTCAGTCC
>NW_017019425.1:0-208 GCF_001483705.2 Eufriesea mexicana | reverse complement strand
TCCTGACCACACCACAGCTAACCTGACCTAACCAAACGTTGAATAACGCAACCGAACTCGCCAAGGCCACAGTTTACGGCATCCCCAGAGCAAAGCAGGGCATGGTTGATCACAGCAGTGCGCAGAAGTCCGCCAAATCGTGGAAAGAATAACAAATTTCAGAGCCGTCGTAGCCTAACCTTCCCAAACACAGCAGTACCAAGCGTAC
>NW_017019424.1:0-208 GCF_001483705.2 Eufriesea mexicana | reverse complement strand
GATATCTTTGACTTTTGTGCTATACACAGCTATTCGGTGGATTTCAAACCCTCAACTGTGCTACAATATGCTCCTCCTGATCCTGGCAATGCCAGCAATAGTCGTTTCGGCTCGTTAGGTTGAGTTAGGCTGCGTTTGGTGAGGTTAAGCTTGGTTAGGTTCGGAAAGGTTAGCTTTGACTTATGTGCCGTGCACTGCTAGTCGGAGG
>NW_017019423.1:0-208 GCF_001483705.2 Eufriesea mexicana | reverse complement strand
TATTCGGCGGATTTCTGCTTTCTATTGTTCTCTAATATGTTCCGCGTGGCTCTGTGGCCGCTGAAATATATGCCCCATCACTTTATGTTGAGTTTCACTACGTTTGTGTATGTTAGGTTTGGTCAGGTTAGGTTAGGATAGGTTCGACTATTGTGCTATACACTGTAATGCGTTGGATCTCCGCGCTCTACTGTGCTCCAGTACAATC
>NW_017019422.1:0-208 GCF_001483705.2 Eufriesea mexicana | reverse complement strand
CGTAATTCAATTATGCTCTAATTACAAAATTTCTACCAATTGTCTGCCAATAATGTCTACCAACTGTCAACCAATTACAAAACTTCACTTATCCAATTTATAGTAGCAAGTACAGACGTAGTAGTAGCACGAATTACATTGACATTCTTTTATCTCATTTTCGACTAACAGTGATTCTATAATGCTACGTAATTCAATTATGACTTAC
>NW_017019421.1:0-208 GCF_001483705.2 Eufriesea mexicana | reverse complement strand
ACGAAATTGAATTTTCCAGCAACATTCTATTCCATTGCAATGCCTATACCACGCAATTAGTATTAATCCTCCTTTTATATGCGAGAAAGTTAACTCACCACGATATTAGTCGTAAAAGTCAATAAAATTGACCTTTCCGGCCGGTTTCTACAGCACTGCATTGGCTATAGCACGCCAAAAAGCATCTTTCCACCATACTTATGCCAGG
>NW_017019420.1:0-208 GCF_001483705.2 Eufriesea mexicana | reverse complement strand
GCTATGTTTGGTCAGGGCAGCATTAACTTTTGTGCTCTACGCAGCTATTCGTTGGATTACTGCTCTCTACCGCGCTCTTGTATGTTCTGCTTGGCTCCAGGTAGGCCAGCAATAGCGGTCTGGACTCGTTATGTTGACACATGTAACGCCCGGTTTGGACGTGTTGGGCTAAGTTTGGTTAGGATAGCTTTTCCTTTTGTGCTGTACA
>NW_017019419.1:0-208 GCF_001483705.2 Eufriesea mexicana | reverse complement strand
AAAATACGAATTTATTGACATTTCCGACTAATACCGTGGTGAGCTTACTTCCTTGCATAATTAACGAGGAAAGATGCTTTTTGGGTGCTATAGCCATTGCAATGATGTAGATTGTGGCTGGAAATTACAATTCTGTTGACGTTTACGTCTAATATTGTGGTGAGCTAACTTCCTTGCGTAAGTAAGGAGGAAAGATGCTTTTTGAGTG
>NW_017019418.1:0-208 GCF_001483705.2 Eufriesea mexicana | reverse complement strand
TTTCAATCGACACAATTAACGTGCTTCGTTAATTCTCCCACTTGATCATGCCTCGATCGAGGATACGTGGAAAATGGAAGGGTTGTTGGTTGTAAAGCTATATGCTAAGAATAAGCTCTGCGTGCTAGCAATATGGGGGCGGGGTCTGTGGTAATGGTTAACAGAGATTTTGAATATATATGTAGGGAATATATTTTGATTGGCAGAC
>NW_017019417.1:0-208 GCF_001483705.2 Eufriesea mexicana | reverse complement strand
TTGTCTCTGTGGTGGCGAACAGTGGTGGCAACATCATGTTAGGTTGAGCGATGTTACCTTTGGGCATGTCACGTTTGGCTGGGTTTGGACGCGCTAAATTGACGTTTGTGATTTACTCCGCTATTCGGTGGATTTATGTCGTCTACTGCTTGGCTATGGGGAGGACAGGAGCTGTGGTGGCTGCACGTTATGTTGAGTTATGCTCCGT
>NW_017019416.1:0-208 GCF_001483705.2 Eufriesea mexicana | reverse complement strand
CTTATGCAACGGTTGCGTAAGTTAGGAGAGAATGGCTCCACCTTTGCGCTATACACTGCTATTCGGTGCGTTTCTGCGCTCTACTGCGCTCTAGCATGCTCTGCTTCGCACCGGGAAGGCCAGCAATTACGGTCTCGGCACGTTGTTTTGGGTTATGCTACGTTTGGTCAGCTTATTCTTGGTCAGGTTATGTTAGGGTAACTTCCAC
>NW_017019415.1:0-208 GCF_001483705.2 Eufriesea mexicana | reverse complement strand
CAATGTAAAAGGAATCCTAGCCATGCTTTCTTAACCTAGCCTAACGGACGTAACATAGCTGAAACCAATGTGCCGATACCACTATTACTGCTCATCTCCAGAGCCGAGCAGAACATATTGGAGTGCATTGGGGCGCAGAGTTCCGCAGAATGGCACGAAGGTGCAAGGTATTCTGTCCTAACATAACCAAACATGTCATACGCAAACG
>NW_017019414.1:0-208 GCF_001483705.2 Eufriesea mexicana | reverse complement strand
CTGTCCGCGCACGTCATGTTGAGCTACGCTACGTTTGGTTAGGCCCCGTTAGTTTGGGGTAGGATTGGGTAGCTCAGGCTTTTCTAACACACACTACGATTCGATGGATTTCTGAACTCCACTTTCCACTAATATCTTCTGCTTATCTTTGGGGAGGGGAGCAATCGTTGTAGCGGCACGTCACTGTGTGTCAGGCTGCGTTTGGACA
>NW_017019413.1:0-208 GCF_001483705.2 Eufriesea mexicana | reverse complement strand
TATATAATATAATTTATACAGAATTACTTCGTATTTACTTTTATATTATTTCCGCCATGCTTTTTAAATCTTTTTAATCAATTTGCACTTCATTTTCCATCAAAAATATTTCTTTCCATTTAATTCCTTCCAAAATGCAAAGTGAAACGTACCAAAAACCTTGCATTTATCTTCAAACAATTAAACAAACTCCAACTAAATGTACATA
>NW_017019412.1:0-208 GCF_001483705.2 Eufriesea mexicana | reverse complement strand
GCATTGCAATGCTATAGAAGCTGGATGGAAAATTCAATTTTATTGACATTTTCGACTAATATCTTGGCGAGTTAACTTTCTTGCATAAATATGGAGGAATGATTCTTTTGGCGTGCTATAGGCATTGCAGTGCTGTAAAATCTGCCTGGAAAGTCCAATTTTATTGATAGTTACGTCTAATATCGTGGTAGGCTATCTTTCTTGCATA
>NW_017019411.1:0-208 GCF_001483705.2 Eufriesea mexicana | reverse complement strand
TAGCCATACCTAACGCCCCGCGGCCGCCGTTTCCGTCCTCCCCAGAGCAAAGCAGAGCATATTGGATTACAGTAGACCGAAGGTATCCACAGAATAACAGTGTATACCACAAAAGTTGGATCTATCACTTCCTGACCTAACCAAGCGTGATATAACCTAACGTAACGCAACGCAACCTAACGTGCCGATGCCACTATGGATCGCCTAC
>NW_017019410.1:0-208 GCF_001483705.2 Eufriesea mexicana | reverse complement strand
ACTGGAATGCGGTGGATTACTGCGCTGTACTGTGACCTAGTATGTTCTGTTTTTGCTCTACGGAAATATCAGCAATAGCAGTCTCGGCACATAACTTTGTGTTATGCTATGTTTGGTTATGTTACGTTTGGTCAGGTTGGGAGATGATAGCTTTGACTTTTGTGCTACACACTGTCATTCGGTGGATTTCTGCATTCTACCGTGCTCT
>NW_017019409.1:0-208 GCF_001483705.2 Eufriesea mexicana | reverse complement strand
AGTTCACTTCAGATCAGATCATGTCATGTCAGGTCACCTCAGGTCATGTCAGGCCAGGCAATGACGGGGCTGGTCAGGTCCGGTCAGGTCAAGTCTGCTCAGGTCAGGTCAGTTCAGGTCAGGTCATGTAAGGTCGGGTCAGGTTAGATGATGTCAGTTCAGGTCAGGTCAGGTCATGTCAGGTCAGGTCAAGTCTGGTAAGGTCAGG
>NW_017019408.1:0-208 GCF_001483705.2 Eufriesea mexicana | reverse complement strand
TGTAGAACCTGTCAAGAAAGTTCAATTTCATTGTCGTTTTCGATTAATATCGTGGTGAGTTAACTTCCTTGCATAACTAACGAGGAAGGTTTCTATTGGCTTGCTATAGGCACTGCATGCTATTGAATCCTCCTGGAAAATAAAATTTTATTGACATTTTCGACTAATATCGTGGCGAGCTAACTTCCTTGCATATGTAAGGAGGAAA